>NW_020837967.1:22803247-22881542 GCF_003676395.1 Aethalodelphis obliquidens | reverse complement strand
CACACACACACACACACACACACACACACACACACACACACACACACTTCAAATGGTCTTCAGTGAGGATCTCTGAACAGGACTATTACCAGTACGTACAGTAGCTTTGTTTCAATCAGCAATGTGGACCCCCTCCAGGGAACCTGATTAGAAAGAAGCAAACCTTCCTTTAGAGCAGCCGGAGGGACAGGTCAACTTCAAGATCCACTTGCGGACCTTAGCAGGTCTCCTGTGTAGGAGCCAACTGGCATGACCAGCACAACCACGTGCAGTAGACAAGCCTTGATGGACCTGCCTGACCCATGTCCCATTTCATCTGTGACCACTGACCCATAATCCCACGTGAAGAGGATTACGTGTGGTGCTCAAGGTTTTCAACCCACAGTTGGAAGGAAAGAGGGACCTGGAGTGAGTCTTCCCTCAAATAGGGATAAAGTGTTATCACTGCCTACAAGAAACCGCCTCGCCTTGTAGACCTATTAATGACGGACACTTGGGCTCATTATGAAAGCTGCAGCTCATTCCGTCTCTTTTTATTCTATCTCTTTTTATTTGTAGGGATGCATTCTGTCCCGGTTGAACAAATGCCAGTTCCTGGAGTTTAACCAATGAGATAAAAATCATTATCTCCATCCTCAGGGCCAACTGTCCTGTCTTCGTTTATATAAGATACAAGAAAACTTGTCCAAAGAACACTGACGCTGACTGCATCTCCACATCACCTGCTTCCTTTCCCAGCACCATGCCTTTCCAACAGTGTTGGACCCAAGTGCACTCCCTAAAAAAGACAATAACATACAAAATACAAAATAAAATACAATAAACCCAACTAAACTCTGTCTCAGAGTCTGCCTCGCAGAGAACCCAACCAGTGACGTTGACTATGGTCCCATTTCATCAACTCATCAGCTAGTTTGGGAAAAGAACACTACCCTGTAGAATAAGGTCATAGGTTCAAAACCCATGTGAATTGTTCATTTCACATTAAAAGAAAGACTTATTCAAGGAACATAGATCAAAACCTTTTCCAGGGCTTCCCTGGTGGCGCAGTGGTTAAGAATCTGCCTGCCAATGCAGGGAACACGGGTTTGAGCCCTGGTCCGGGAAGATCCCACATGCCGTGGAGCAGCTAAGCCCGTGCGCCACAACTACTGAGCCTGCGCGTCTGGAGCCTGTGCTCCGCAACAAGAGAGGCCGCGACAATGAGAGGCCCGCGCACCGCAATGAAGAGTGGTCCCCGCTTGCCACAACTAGAGAAAGCCCTCGCACAGAAATGAAGACCCAACACAGCCATAAATAAATAAATAAAATATTTTAAAAAAAACAGAAAAAAACCTCTGCCATAGAAGAATGGCTCCCCTCAAAGCATCTCCTCCCACAGGGAGACCCACATCTCTTGTAGGCAGTGGGTCAAGAACATCACCTTCACAGGCACGGGAAAGCCGGGAGGCAGAGATGGCCACATGAAGTGTTGGGAAATATAGGGAAAAATAAATGTCATCGACGACTTCTAAGAATTATGCACATATAAAAATGTAATTCTTAGAAGAACCAGGTGGGAGGAAAAGAACCCTAGGAAGAGAGAAATACTTAAAAGGTGACGGTATCAATTAAAGAATATTTCCACAAGGGTCACCTTTATACCCCGTTCCCCAGCCCCAATATTCACCTTTACCAAAGAGGATGCTTCAGCTTGTTCAATTGTTTTGACCTAGTTTGTCCACATCTTGGGTATATTTGTACGGTGGAAGGGGAGAAGTTGATATCCTTCCTTGCAGGTTGACATGCTCAGCTACAAGGGGCAAGCAAGAGGCGTGACACCAACAAACATACTTTCCTTGGAGCTCTGCAATCACCTCTAACTCGAAGCGAGCCAGTTTACTTTTCCACGTCTTAGATTCCAAATACGTGAATATTGGGCAAGATGTCCTAAAGCTCCCCTACTTATAGGATTCTACATCCCTTAAATATGAGCAAAAGCTGAAATCCGGAAATTGAAAAAAATGTTTCATAAAGTTTAACTTAAATCTTTTCATGGCAAATCACATAATCTCAAGTTCCAATGGTTACTACTAAACATAGATAGAATATAGATTCAGAAATTGGATAGTTTGTTTGTTGTGTACGATGGGAACACACCCTCAGAAAGAATAAGTTTCCAGTTGAGTGGCATGAACACCCATCATGATGTTGAAGGAAATATGAACAAGTTCAAGTTTCCAACGCTCCCTTTCCCATTCTCCACCATCAGAATCTGAAGTCACCGCCATCTTGTTTGCAACATGTGCTTGGGGTCGTCGTCCAAGTGCTGAGGTCTAACAGAATATGCCTCCAGGTCTTCCATGAACACTTGTCAAATGAAGTGTGTAAGAAATACGGTATCAAAATGAGCAGGATATAGGGAAACTAAAGCCAACAGACATTTTCTTTGCCTAGTAGGTAGGCAAGAATTTAATAGAATGACTACGTCCAATGTTGATGAAGATGTGAAAGAAAATGTGGGGGCAGTGTGTCCACCGTTCCAGGGGGATAAGCTGGCAATGAAACAAAAGCTTTAAAAAATATTCGTATTCAAAATGCTGAACAATTCAACTTCTAGAAAGGTATCGCCAGGCAATAATCTGATACCAGTATTCACCGCTGTACTCCTTTGTAATAATGGGAAAAAATGAAGACAACCCACATGTTTTGCTTTTTTTTGTGGTACGCAGGCCTCTCACTGTTGTGGCCTCTCCCGTTGCAGAGCACAGGCTCCGGACGCGCAGGCTCAGGGGCCATGGCTCACGGGCCCAGCCGCTCCACGGCATGTGGGATCTTCCCGGACCGGGGCACGAACCTGCGCCCCCTGCATCAGCAGGCGGACTCTCAACCACTGCGCCACCAGGGAAGCCCAAGACAACCCGAATGTTTTTACAACAAAAATTGCTTAAACTACAGTACTACTAGAGAACCAAATACTCTACAGCCACTGGAAATCCTAATAGAAAATTTTGTTGAGCGAAATGGAAAAAGGTACACAATATCCAACTTAATGAGGAAAGTAAGCAACAGTATTACGCAAAAAGTATGAAATAATTTTGTGTAAAAATACACACATACTCTACATCTGCGTCCTTATTCCTGTCCTGCCCCTACATTCTTCAGAACCTTTTTTTTTTTTAACCAAATGTAAAACAGATAGCTAGTGGGAAGCAACCGCATAGCACAGGGAGATCAGCTCGGTGCTTTGTGACCACCTAGAGGGGTGGGATAGGGAGGGTGGGAGGGAGGCTCAAGAGGGAGGGGATATGGCGATATATGTATACGTACAGCTGATTCACTTTGTTATACAGCAGAAACACAACTATGTAAAGCAATTATACTCCAATAAAGATGTTAAAAATAATACACACTCAAATATGTGCATCCGAAAAGGAAGGAAGGATATAAAAATACATTATCTGGGGCTTCCCTGGTGGCGCAGTGGTTGAGAGTCCGCCTGCCGATGCAGGGGACATGGGTTCATGCCCCCGGTCCAGGAGGATCCCACATGCCGCGGAGCGGCTGGGCCAGTGAGCCATGGCCGCTGAGCCTGTGCTCCGCGGCGGGAGAGGCCACAACAGTGAGAGGCCCGCGTACCACCAAAAAAAAAAAAAAACATTATCTGAGGAGTTGTGTCATGTGTGCTTACCTCCTTTTTGTTCTATTTATTTTCAAACCCCTCTTCAATTAATATCAATTACTGGTTAAATCATTTAGTAACTATTTTAATGGACTATTCATAAGCATTAAGTTCTCTTCCAAAGTAAGGTCCTCAAAGCCCCCAACCAAACCTATGAAATTAGCCAGTTTGAAAAGATCAGAAGATTATCAAAATGGGAAAGCCCAAGCTTTTCAAGATGCAGCTGCTTTGAAGAACTGTGTTTTGTTTACTAGACAATCCTCTAAAGTATATTCCTTAACCCTTCCCAGAGTCTATCCTGATACCGATCTGAGTTCAAGTTTTATAATATGAAACACATACGCAGAGCAGAAATAACCCCATAACTTAACAGTGGCTATCTCATGACGTATTTACCTTTCTTTTCTGTACTAAGCATATATTGTTATTTTAATTCTTATTTTATATTGGAGTATAGTTGATATACAATGTTGTGTTAGTTTCAGGTGTACAGCAAAGCGATTCAGTTATACATATACATATATCGATTCCTTTTCAGATTCTTTTCCCTTATAGCTTGTGACAGAATATTGAGAAGAGCTCCCTGTGCCATACAGTAGGTCCTTGTTGATTATCTGTTCTATATGTACTTGTGGTATATGTTAATCCCAACCTCTAGATATTTTTATAGTCAGAAAAAATAATGAAACTATTTTCATTTAAATGGCCTTTCCATGGGCTATAAGGAGATACTAGGGACGATGTTAGATATTTGTCTCCTTTTACTTTCCTGTATTCCCCAACTTTTCCAAAATAAGCACATACGACATTCATAACAAAAAAAATGGATCAGAAATATACAAACAAGGTGGTCCTCAGTCTCAAAGTTGACCAAACTTCTGAAGCTTCGGAAAGAAGCATTTAAATAATAATCGGAACTTTGGGGGATGTGTTTGTTGTCGTTTTAACTAATGGAAATCTGAAACTGAGTAGGCAGATGTCACTAGACAAGGTCTGCCGTCTACCTGCACGAAAGGGTCATAATCCAAACATGATGTGAACAGTCCTGGACACTCACACCACCCCCCTCCCCCGGGCATCATTAACCACCACCACTGGGGTGAGCCCTTCATTTAATACGACTCCACAATCACATCCTGATTTTCCTAAAAAGGCAGAAACGCTTTAAAAGCCAGAGAGATTAGGCGTCTCTGCACCCTTAGCAAAGGCATCGCTCAGTCTTTATAAAGTCCTTGGACTTTGAGCACGCCATATCAAAACAGCCTTAAAAGTCGATGCACAGCATGAAGTAACTGAATGTACCAGAGGAAAAGCTTTAAACACAGATAATTCATTTTATTAGATTAAAAAACATTCCCTGAGGGCTATTTTGCCTCTAAGAACCATACTGTATAATACAACCCAACGTCTCCTCTAAAATTTCCCTTACCACTATTTTTTTAAAAAAGGAAAGAAAAAAAAAGAACCCTTTATGCCTTGAGTTATAGACTGTCTTCCTAAAAAGAATCTAGTTTTTTTCTTATTAACACAATCATTTAAAAAACCCTGTCATGTGATCTATCTCTTCTAATTCTTGGCTACTCGAACCAGGAATCAAAAAGTTGATACGTAATAGGACATTCTAGTTATTTTTGCAAAATCGAAAGTACACTCTAAACTCCAAGAATGTCCAAGCAAGTCAACTGGATGGCCTTTTTCAGATGAACTTACTTTCGTGTGCTACCATTTACTGGGTATTTACGGTAATCATAAGGATAGCCATTTTCCAGACTATGACGGCCTCAAGTGACGGAGAACTTCCTCTTACTTGTATGGAGCTGATGCTCTAGGTGCTGCTGTCACTGCAGATTTCTCTCATAATTCTCCCTGGTTCCTGGCACCCAGGATCCTTGGCCTTCCTCCCAAGCCCTCTTCACTTCTGTCCATTCCACCTCTTCTGTTGCCTCTCAGTTTGTGTCCCTTCCTCAAGGAAGCCTTCCCTGACCACCCAATTGGACTGGCTTCTTCTCCTCCCCTCTTACGCCTCACAGCAATCTGCGCCCTTCCTTCCCAGCCCTTCTCGCAGTTTGTCACTAAAGGACTTATTGTTAATTAATTAACACCCTGTTCCCACTCAAGGCAGGAAGTTCCTTGGAAGCCAGGACGGTGTATCCTACTGACTATTAAGTCTCCAGAGCAGTGCACAGGGACAGCTGTATACAAACGACTGCATGTTTGGGGACTGACTGTGATTGAATCAACTTCATTCCCAAGAGAACTTCCACGTTGTAGACATACGTTCAGTCAAATATGTATGTGTCTCTGCTGAGACGTCAACTCAAAGAGGTCTTTCTGGAACACATCTCATGAACGATTCTGTAGCACCTGACCCCATTTTATGCTTTTTCAAACCACTTATTACCCCTGACACACACTGATCTCTTTACTGGCTGTCTACACCACCACTACATCAGCACCATGAGAATCTGGTTTTATCTGCTTTGCTCTTTGCTGCACCCCCAGCACCAAGAACCGTGTCTGGCACGTGGTAGGCACTGAATAAAGATCTGTTGAATGAATGAACGTGCTGAGTATGCAGGGTAAGATGCACAAACGGGAGTCCCACTCACACCCCCTGATTTCTACTTTCTGATCATCTCTGCCCCTCTGTTGCCAGCCTTTCGTCAAGGTGAAAGATGTATTTCCATTTTCCTTTCTGTATTCCAAATGCAAGCTACTCTGACATCAGTACTATTTCAGTTAGTATATAAAAACAAGTACCCTGCTAGAAACTGTGTCCAAAACAGTCGAAGATGCCAGAACAAATTCATTCCTTTCAACATTTCCAGGGTAACAGCAAACCCAAGATGACCTTCTGGGTCCCTTTTGCCAAAATGCATTATAACTGTGCTCAAGTCAACGCTCACCAGAAGCAGCTGAGCTCACCATAGAAATGGAAGTTAAGGAACACGTTTCCTATGCGGAAGTACTCTGTATACCATTTAAGTAACATGATTTGGTTAATCAATTTTAAGTTGAACAAAATCAAGCTACCCAAGGACTCTCTTAAATTTAGTTGGCTGTACACTTGAAAAGGGTGACTCTTAATGGCATGTGAATGAAATCCCCATCTGAAAAAATCCCACTCGAGGCACATTCCACAGAATACATGAGTGGCCCTCCTCAGAACCGTCAGTCATCAAAAACAAAGTAAGTCTGAGAAACTGTCACAGCCAAGATGAGTCTAAGGCAACTGAACAGAATGTCTCACTAATTCCCTCACAACTCCGTGGTGTGTGGGGAGATGCTGGTATCTGCACTTTACAGAGGAGAAAAAGGGAGAGCCAAAAGGTCCTTCCACCATCAGATAATACTTTGCTGGATTCAAACATAGGTCTGTCCAGATGCACAGACTCTCAACCACCTTGCTCTTCTGTCTCTTATTAGTGAAAAAAATAAAAGGATAACTACAGTTCTGTTTGTACAGTTTCCCCAACTGCTACACACGTGTGTAACAATCACATATATGTGAAGGGATGTGAGGGAGAGGTAAAAGGATTTGGGCAGAAAGATCCCATGACGTTAGTAATGGTTATACCTTTAGGTGGAGGGAATTCTGAGTGATTTTTATTTTCTTCTTGAAACTTTTTTCAACTTTTCTCACATTCTCTATTATGAGGAATTGTGACATGTATGCTTAGAAAAAAAGCAATATGGCAAATTATGACTGAATGCTTGGAAAGTTTACATTATGTTTCTATAAAATTTTATCAAGCTTAGGGTTTCCCTGGTGGCGTAGTGGCTGACAGTCCGCCTGCTGATGCAGGGGACACGGGTTCGTGCCCCGGTCCAGGAGGATCCCACATGCCGCGGAGCGGCTAGGCCCGTGAGCCATGGCCACTGAGCCTGCGCGTCCGGAGCCTGTGCTCCGCAACGGGAGAGGCCACAACAGTGAGAGGCCTGTGTACCGCAAAAAAAAAAAAAAAAATTTTATCAAGCTTAGGTACCTCTTCTACTAATGTTCAAAAATGGTAAGCATGCACTCCAGACACAAGCGGGTCAAAGGGAGGGCAGCCCATGGTCTACTCTGGGGACGCTGCTCCCCCAGTCACCCAGTGGACCCCTACTAGCTTATACCACTGTCACTCCCCCGCAGACTTACTCTTTGATACTAAAATCAGCCTGTCAATTGGTGCAGCCACTATGGAGAACGGTATGGAGGTTCCTTAAAAAACTAAAAATAGAGCTACCATACGACCCAGCAATCCCATTATTGGGCATATATCCAGAAAAGGTGAAAACTGTAATTCGAAAAGCTACATGCACCCCAATATTCATAACAGCACTATTCACAATAGCCAAGACATGGAAACAACCTAAATGTCCATCGGCAGAGGAATGGATAAAGAAGAGGTGGTATATATATACAATGGAGTACTACTCAGCCATGGAAAAGAATGAAATAATGCCATTTGCAGCAACATGGATGGACCTGGAGATGATCATACTAAGTGAAGTTAAGTCAGACAGAGAAAGACAAATATATGATATCACTCATATGTGGAGTCTAAACTATGACACAAATGAAATTATCTATGAAACAGAAACAGACTCACAGACATAGAAAACAAACTTACGGTTACCAAAGGGGAAAGCAGGGTGGGGGGGGATAAGTTGGGGATTTGGGATTGACAGACAACACACTACTATATATAAAATAGATAAACAACAAGGATGTATAGCAGAGGGAAGTATATTCAATATCTTGTAATAAGCTGTAATGGGAAAGAATCTGAAAAAGAATATCTCTGAATCACTTTGCTGGATACCTGAAACTGACACAACATTGTAAATCAACTTACACTTCAATAAAAAAAGGGAAAAAGTCAAGTCCAATCAGCCTGTACAACAAAGGCACACAGTGTGCTATCAAATGCCCACAGGGGCCACTAGGCCTTCTCAGGATTCATTGGGCTTCCGTTTAAGTTAACCTCAAATTTCAAAACTCTGACTCCTGGCCATATAAGAGAACGGCAAACCGGCACTCCTGGTAGATTATTTTCTCTAAAGGCTAAAACTTAGCCGAATACTGTCAGCAGAGGTACCAAACGCCACAAAGGGAAAGAGGTTCAACCAAAGCTATGGGCTTACATCTACTCACTATTAAGATTCTGTTTACCAACTGTGGGAATCTCTTGAAGTCTCAGCTTTGCTTTTACCTGGAGGGAAGATTTATGGGAGATGGGAGGAGACGGAGGGGAGGTCCTCCCAATCTAGGTACTTACTCAGATGGAGAATTTAAAGGACAAGATGACCCTTGGAGGCCAGGTGCAGAGGCAGAAGGGAAATGGGTCCCAAAGATATATTTGGTCTCTTTTTTTCCAACTTGGCTAAAACCCGTAATGTAGACCCTTGAGGAAAAGATTGCCTCTGCTCCATTTACTTCTATGTCTCAGGAGTTTTCAGGATTTGATTAGCACCTGCCCTGTGCCAGACTTTGCTTACGGTTTATATTATCCTTGCCCCTCGTAACTGCCCTGTGAGAGGAGGATGTAAATTTCCCCTTCTGCAGATGACAAAACTGGAGATTGGGGAGACTGACCTTTACAGTGTCACCAGATTCGTGCCTGCAGGGCCCAAGATGAAAGGCCAGGCTTATCTGGCCCGTGTTCTTTCCATGACATCACCCTCCCTGCCCTGGCATCATTATGGGAAATCACTGGCCTCAATGAAAACATCCATGCCTCTGGGAGTGAGCAGGAATTTGAGGTGCTGTCCACCTGCAAAAGGAACGAAAGATTTCATCTAGTGCCACTGACAGCAGCCCTGTTATCTGGGACAACTCCCCTGTCACTCATCCTTGGGCGATTCTTCTCCCTGTGTAGACTCCGCCTCGTGCCATGCTTACGTCACCTGTGATTTCAGCAAAGCTGGAGTAATGTGTCTTGTCACCCCATTCCCGTTCCAGTTCTGTGTTGGCAAACTATAATATCGCTCTTCTCCATCCAGAATATGCAGAAGGCAAATGAGGCTACTAGGTTTCTAAACTACAGTCTTATATGGCCTCGGAGCTCTCCCTTGCATAAATACACGCTGATACGCTAACTCAGAAGCCAAGAAAAGACACTATAAATAGCCCGGGTTCCAGCTAGCAGAGGAAGCGGACCCCGTAGTCATGCCAACTTGTGCATACAAGCATAAGGATGGGACCTTCAGAACGCGTCTTTTCTTAGAGCCGCATCTATACCCAAGGAGTATCCCATGGAGAGCATTATCTTTGCCAACGATGAGCTAAAGGGGTTTTTTATGAAACTAACGCAAGTCAGAGAAAGGTAAAATCCCCAAGTGAGACTCCTGGAGGGGAAATGCAGTTTGGATGAGTCATCTGAATGCAAAGGGTTTTAAAGTCCTTCTTTGCTGTTAAAGTACCTTTTAAACACGTGTGCGTATGTTCATTAATAAGCGCAAGAAAATAACCAGTATCCAAGAAGGCATCAGGCAAACATGTGAGCCCCGAACTCAAACACAAATGCCTCAACTCAAGTACTCGGAAGAAATTCTTGAGTTCTGTCTGGAAAAACCTACTGATGTGAGCTTCACTTTGTCCAAAGATGTCAAAAAATGGAAGGAAAGGAGATAAATAGGCATGGCTGATTAGGGCACGTTCTAGATCGCAAAAGAGCATGTATGACCCCAAACACCAAAGTTTCATTCAACAAGAGCGAGCAGGTGTGTTAGAGACTAAATGGAAAGGAGGAGGTGGCGGAGACAGAGTGCAGGGGGCAAGGGCCGTGGGAAGAAAGACCGGCGACGCCAGTTCTCCGCAGATGAGCGGATCCAACCACCACCCTGCACCCCGCCCCTTTGACCCGGAGGCACAGAGGACCCTTCTTAATGGTTGTCAGATAACTAGCCATTTCCTCCAACAATTTACAAGGCAGCAAGGGCTACTGTCCTCGCTCTTTATGAGCTGTGTCACTCCAGACCTCACAGTAAGATCATCTTGTTTTCTGACATTCTGCTAAAAGGAGGTGAGAAAATTAAAGTCCCTGACATTTATTTCCCGGTAATTACATTGCAATGGAAATGTTGGTAGTTATTCAATTGGTAGAAACCCACTCGAAAGCAAAGCCTAGAAAATTATCATTTGTTTACGTGCACGTCTCTACTAGAACACATAGATGCCAGAAGGTCTGTCTCTCTCTTTAAAATGGTAGAGTGAAGGGCTTCCCTGGTGGCGCAGTGGTTGAGAGGCCGCCTGCCGATGCAGGGGACACGGGTTCGTGCCCCGGTCCGGGAAGATCCCACATGCCGCGGAGCAACTGGGCCCGTGGGTGCTGAGCCTGTGCTCCTCAACGACAGTGACAGGCCCGCGTACCGCAAAAAATAAAAAGAGTGAAGAGCTCGATGCTGCTCTATATTTTGGTCACTCCCTCGGCCCTTTCCCTGCAGGGTTTGGTAGTTGAAACACCCAAGGAGCCCCCCTGGGATCCATTACCGGCCACTTCCCTTTGGCTCAAAGGTTCTCAGAGTTTCAAATAGACTTGCTAATGGTGGCTCCTTCTAAGTCCCTATCCCCATGGCAACACCAAGGCTACTCCTCACCACCTTCAGAAACAGAATGCACGGCAAGCAGAAAGGCTGATTCAGATTTCTCACCTGCATTTCTGCTAGTCCTTCCATAGGAAGGATCTATGCACCCTCACCCCCAATATTCTCACCTTCAGCCAAAGACGCTTCTATCATCCGTGCTAAAGGAAACAAGAAAGAGGGGAAAGACCCCTCCACCCCCATCACGATCTTTGTGTGTGTGTGTGTGTGTGTGTGTGTGTGTGTGTGTGTGTGTGACCTTACCTTACTCTGATGCAATAAATGAGAGTAACATGAATCGAAAAAGAAGAGATTCTCTTGGCCAAGCGGATCCTTGAGGACGTGACCCCTGTCTGACGAATCCCTGTGACTTTCAGGGTCTGGCGTATATTTAAATGATGATAGGCATGTACCAAAAAGATATTTAACGAATGTTTCCTGAACAAGAATGAATCTGAGACGTTTCATTACTACTTAAGCTCTAACAAAGACTCATAAGGTATGCTTAGTGCTTCAAGTACCGTGTGAAATGGCTTAAGAATCACTACGAAGACCACTGACAGCAAGTATCACACACACACACACAAAGAATCGGGTGCCCTGGCTTTATGACAAAGATCACGCCCTCAATCCCTACAGACTTACTGCTGAAAGAGAGAATACAGCAAAGTCACATCCTCGCCACGATGTCCAAATTCAACTCTGCGTCCTCAACAACAACCACTAAACAAAGAAGAGGGAGGAGGATGACGAGTATGTGTCCCCCTGGGAATCTGAGATGGGGGACGAGGTACCGCATCCTGCCATCACTCTCATAGCTTCTGTCCTCCCAGGATGGTCGCCTTGCCCCGTTAGATGGGAGTCTAGCTTCAAAATACACACAGTATGACTCCTAAATACAGGCCAGCTCCTTTCTGTATACCGGACGAATTCAGTGCCATATATACATTCTGTATCTTACAGGGGATTTGTAGGAAGCTAAAGGGTACTTCTGCTTCTGTATTTTTCTCTTCACCAAACGTCTTTACAACCTAAATCCCAGGTACAGGGAGACTGCGATGCGAGTGGAACTGTTTTCCCCAGTCACTGCCTGAAACAGAGGGCATCTCCCCCACCCACCTCTATCCTCTTTCTCACTGGCATTTTTATCAAGTTCTGGAATCCTCTACTCCTAACCAAAATCCCCGCTCAGCCGCTCCCTATTTTCCCCTCACTTTCTCTCTGTCCCCTGAAACTCTGGGCTGAAATGGAGAGATTTCCCCACATCCCTCACCTGTTAAGCGGAAGCATGCCCAGGCTTCTCTGAGTTAAGGCTGCTCCTCCCGGAACCCCTCTATCGCAGCTCCCCGCAAACGGAGAAGGTACTTCCAGACCATCTGTCTCCAGCCTCTAAATTCTAATTCTTTCATCTGGCATTCTATCTGTCCACCATTGCCTTCAACCCACCTCTCTACACCTGCCTGCCACGAATTCTTAGTGTTCCCTGAACACCAGGTAAAAAGATCCCTCACTATTCTTCTACAGAAATCATGCTCCTGCCACATCTGTGTCTCCCTGGTCCCTACTCCTAGAACGCCTTTCCTTCCCACTGTTGGAGGATCACATCTAATTTCTCCTGCACTCCTTTTGTGATTCCCTGGTAGGAACACAATCTTCAAAAAAAAGAACAGCATCTTCCAACACTCAAGTCCTGAAGCACCTTCTCTGTTTCCCTGTTTAAGACACTTCCACTCTCTTCTATTAAGCACACTCTGTGCATGTTTTAGCTCCTATGGAAAACTCTAAGCTTCCTGGGATCAGAGACCCAATCAGGCAATGTCCTCTGTTGGGTGTTGGGTGGTAGGTCCTTGTCAATCCCCCTCACAATCACTGAGGCTTTCCCTTTCCTTACCCTGCTTGTACGAAGCCAAATATGCAGACACTCATGGAATAATACGAGGAAACATTGTGTGGTCATGAATCGAAGTACACAATTTTCCTTGGCATACAAGGAATGACTCTGATGAAGACAAAAAATGTGTCCCCATCTCTAATGTGCTGAATTCAGAATTCAATCCAATCTCAATGCTCTGAAAGTGTCTGTTGCAAGTACAACAGCAAGAACTCACTCCCCACCCTAAGTTTCTACTGGAAAAGCACACACTGTGCTTGCTTTCTACTGGACACCACAAGAGTTGGTGGGTGGGGGACATGTTTTGAATTTAAAAAACAAGAAGACTGGAGTCCCCAGTCCCGTGGCAGTGGCTCCGCATATGTATGGACGTGTGTGTGTGCGTGTGTGTGTGTGTGTGCGTGTGTGTGTGTGTGTGTGTGTAGAGAGAGAGAGATTTCCAAAGACTTAGCAAATAGGAACCTTAACTTGAACAAAATGAACGCTCCTCCTAAAACTTTTGGTACTGAATGTTGATTTAACATTTCAATCATTCTCATTTTTTCTTCATACATAATAGCTTTATTCTGACCCAATCCTTTGACTTGCATCCATCTTGCTCATTTAATATGCAACAAAGTCAGCCAGTAGAGGGTAAGGTGACCAAGGATGTGTTCGAGGGGATAGATCTCTCTGTTCAAGTCTCTGCCTACTTCACCGAGGCCTTCAGTCAAAGGAGACCCCTCGTGACCACACGGGCGCCAACGTGGAAACTGACAGCAGCGACTGACGTCTCAAACATGTATTGCAGGCGGCACGATGCAAAGGCTGACACTGATCTACATAATTACATTGTGTTTAATACTAAGAGCTGTGGAAAACCCAAAGATCCTATAGATTTATTTAAAAGGATTTAAAAACAAGACCCTATTGGGAGGTAAATGCTCATCAGCCAGAGAGAAATTTTTTTTTTAATTTTTATCAACACATAGCTGATTTACAATGTTGTGTTAATTTCAGGTGTACAGCAAAGTGATTCAGTTACATACACATATTCTTTTCTTTGTTTACAGTCTCTTCCATTATAGGTTATTACAAGATATTGAGTAGAGTTCCCCGTGCTATACAGTAGGTCCTTGCTGTTTATCTATTTCATATATAATAGCGTGTATATGTTAATCCCTGCCTCCTAATTGATCTCTACCCCCTTTCCCTTTGGTAACCGTAAGTTTGTTTTCTACGTCAGTGAGTCTATTTCTGTTTTGTAAATAAGTTCATTTGTACCATTTTTTTTTTAGATTCCACATGAGTGCTGTCATATGACATTTGTCTTTGTCTGACTTACTTCACTCAGTGTGATCATCTCTAGGTCCATCCATGTGGCTGCATACGTACCAATCTCCGGATGAAGATGGTTCATAGAGAATGTTTAAAGGTTCTTTTATTGATATATCACATATTAATATTTTATTTATAAATAATTGTATGACACTGATGCTCTAACGCTCTTCCTTTTGATTTGTGTTCCTACATTTGTTTTTTAAGTCTTGAAATCAAAGTGAAAAGTCTCAATTCTCTAAGATGAATTTGCTTTTTTAAGCATTTGTATTAGTCCAAGGGAAAAAGAATCTGAAGGCTGTGCTCGACGAATCTAAGTTCTGTTGAAGTCTGGATGAATGTTAGAAAGAACAGCCATCTGGCTCACATGCTCACTGTGGTGACTGAATCAGGGAAAACAATGAAGCAAATGTGAAGGCAGAAATAAAAGTGCCTCAGAGCCCCACTTTCTAAGGTGTGAAATTTTTATTCTCTCAAATAATGGCCAAACTAAACAAAGACAAGGCACCTTTTCAAAGCATGTAGAAGGTAACTATTAGAGAACAGAGTCTCCATTCAGTAGCGATTATAGAATAGTCTCTTTTTCACTTTCTATAACTAAATTTGTACTAATCAAATTTAGTACAAATTTACTCATTTCATAGAGGCCATTCCAGACTCAGCAGCTTCACTTTCTGCTGGAAAACTACCCTGAGCTTACTAATTTGCAAGGATGTTTGTGTCACTAGATGGAAATGTAAAATCCAAACGTTTGAAAGTCTCAGTGAATTGCTAAGCATTTTAAAATCCTACAAAAATGTAACAAGACACAGCCCGACCGGGGGATACAAACATCTGAACATCCACAAGACATACCATGTCCTTGCTTTTCGTGTAAGAAAACATGTCATGGAAAACATGTTGGACAGTTGGAAGCATGTCTCCCCATATTCAGAAACCTCAGTGACTCATCACTTACCTCCTAATTCAAAGGCAGAAAACACTAAAGCACAAACTTGCTTTTGTAAGGACTCCTAACCCACCTCCGAAAGTCAAAATCAAACCTAAAGTTCCTACAGTTCTTAAGAAACCTTTCTTAACATGTTCTAGACTCCTCCCATCACAAATACATCTTCCGCCTGTGGGTATCCTGTAAAGATATGTACGCTGACCTAAAATAAGCCGCTGACCTGAATCTGTTATTAGCGCCTTCCAAGCCAATATTCATCCATTCACCCTGTCCCAGCGAGGGAGGGTGCTAACGTAAATCAGAGTATTTGATGAAGTAGCTTTCCTTCATCTCCATCAGCTTTTCCATTTCTCGAAACAGCTTTCTAAGATAGGTCTTATCATTCTTCCCATTTGAAGAGAGACTGAAACTCACAAAGGTTAAGTTACTTGCTTGAAGTCTGAGAACTAGAGAGTTTGGACTCGAATTCGGGCCGTCCGAGTCCAGAGTCTGTGCTCGAAGTGGCTAGGCAATCCTGCCACTAAGTGACTGAAATAAACACGCCAGTCTTAACACTTGTGGATTAAGACACACGTTGAAGGTAAAGTAAGACGGGTGTAGGCTTTTAGCAGTGAATACTCGTGACACTAAGATGAAAACAGAACCTAACGACCAAGAGAGCCTGGTGTGGTGTGGTGAGCACCGGAGTTAAACCCTGCCTCTGCCCTTTCCTAGCTCTGGGACCTTGGGCCAAACTTCCCTGAACTTCTATTTCCAGACCTTCAGAAGAGACTGTATAGTTGGAAAGAAATGGTGTATGAAAACAGGCCTGGGAAACTAGAAAGCCCAATGTGAATGGAACCTAAGGGGAAGAGTGAAATCCAAGATAAAAGCATTTTCGATCAGCTACTCAGATGGAAGGGTTAGCTTTTCACACCTTGAAAGACGTTGGTTATGTAATTCCCCGAGAGAGTAGATCTTTTAACCTTCCACCTTGCTCGATCCTCCTTCTGGATCTGTGCCTCCAGTGAGGCTCCGTTACTTCATGGGGAAGACAGAGAGTGTGATAAAGGACCCATGTCTCTGAGATGTCTGCTTTCTGAAGAGGCGCTCGTACGAGCATCGTGGGTAACTGAAGTCAACTCTTTCCACTGATAACTGCCTTGCCGCGCACTCCTTTTTGACTTCTTCTGATAGCAACCCCCACCCTCCTTCCTTGGTCTGTCCTTCCCCCACTCTAACCACGCCATCTGCCCACCCTTGACACACACATTTTAGCCAAACTGGTCCACCATGCTACTTCATCCTTGCCCACAGAGACTGGTCCAAAAGGCGGTACCTGAACTAAAGCAGGTCAATGAAGAGTCGTCCTCGGTGGTTCTTTGAAATGGAGTTAGAAAAGGGGAACAGGAAGCAACAGCCTTTTATTCGTTATCAAAGATGGCAGGAAGGGAGCCTGGGGCTTCCAATTGTTATGTCCGGGCCTACATGGTGAAATCTGGTCTGTGGTAGGAGAGACTCCAATACCTAGGCAGGAGACACAGTCCTACCAGCATCTTATCATTTCTAATAACATCCAGGCCTTTGACAGTTATGAGTGGAAACAAGTTATGACAGTTATGAGTGGAAACAAATTCCCTTTTGCTTATGTGAGTTTCAGATGGGATTCTGACATTCACAACCAAAAAAATCCTTACTACAGAGATCTGAGAACAAGGACAACAGTTTTCTCTGGACGGGCGTCGCGGGTACTTTTAATGACAAAGCCAATGGTAACGCACACTGCGTTGAACACCTCACAAACCGGCAAATGAAACCTTCCTTTCCACTGAATTAAGACCCCAAGCAAAAGTTATGATTACTCCTTAAAACAAAATACAATCTCAATCTTAATATCTTAATTTGCCCCAATTAGTAAGATTCTCAAACATCTCATTAAATTCCCTTAAGGTGTCTAGTCTTGTGGTAAAACCTGACAATACTATATTCAAGCTAAAAAAAAAAAAATCAAGAACACAACTTCTTGGTTTCTAAAACCAGCCAAACTCTCTCCTCTGCCTGGAGCACATTAGCGCCACTCAAATTTTATTAAGACCGTGATAATTCGATTTAGCCAGTCCTCTGGTGCCCACATGGGCTTTTTCAACACACGTACACCAACATACATAACACACACATACACCACTGAAACATTCTAATTTTACACTGGTAACTGGAGTGGTTTTATAACAAAGACTAAGATTTGATACTTTCAAAATTATAGGGGCAGCACACATGCTCATGAACACATATTTCTAGACACATAAAGGTACATACATATTTCCAGGAAGATATCTTTTCTCAGACTCACTCATTCCCACTAGGAATCCACTTGCTTCTAGATGGGAGAAAGCATAGTACGGTTGGAAGAAGGCTTGAGGGGTTGCAATGATTTCTTCTTGCACCTACACCCGGGGTATGGTGTTTTCCTGAGGCCCCCCTAGGAACCTGAGCGCTCACAGGTCTAAAGGCTTCATTCATTCTCTGAAGTGGACCTCAGCTCTTTTTGCCACCATCCTAAACCCGTTCACTCTTCCCCTGGTAACAGCTCTTGGATATTCCCCTGGAAGTCGCCACCTTTCTCCCTCCTAATCCACGTGTCTTATATGGAGCTGACTTTTCTCCCTGCCTCTTCATCCTCCGGAGTGAGCATGCGGCTTGGGTCTGGCCCATCAGTGGATCAGAGACCACAGCCTGAGCTCTCCATCCACGGCTGCACGATCACTCAAGTCACAGTCAGTGAGGGGCAACAGAACATGAACTTGGAAGGATGGAAGCCTGATGCTCTCGGGCACCATCTTGCCACCACCTAGGGCTGAGGATGAAGCACACATCGGGGGGAGCAGAGGTGAGAGATGGAGAGAAACCAGGCGCCCAAGGACAGAGGTACCATTCCAGTCACTGACGCCTGGGCCTGGAAGTTCAATGAGCCCCAAACCTCCTTTTTGCTTAAGCCAGCCTGGGTCCTGCGTGCAGGCTCCTGCCACAGAGGATCCTAACTGATGTCCCTTCCAGAAAGAAGGATCCTTCCAAAGATGAACACAGGGAAACTGGAGGGGAGATGTGAACAAAGGGGAAGAACGGGTCCATAAGTACAAATGACGACCAAGGAGACAAATGCTGTGATCCAAGAAGTCAAATTTTCTAATGAAGGAGTGAGTCTGCACTACCTTGTATAAAATACCCACCTTATAAAATACAAGCATTTGGTCAAAAGTCTACAATCGATTGAGTAAAGTCCTCCAAACTGAAGTTGAACTCAACCAGAGGACTTCATTCACAGGGCAATACTGTCACCATATCTTTTATCACAAATTCTCCACATGTTATCTTAAAATGTAAATAGATCTGGGTTGTGGAATCATGAGCAACCTTTCTTTTCTGAATTATTTTTAAGTGAGTGTATATTAATTTTATATTCAGAGAAAACCACCTGCATTTAATCAGAAAACAAGAATGATGAAGGCCGTTGGGTGGGGGTCTGGCCAGTGCTCCGCAGCTGTCTGTGACACCCGGAGCCCACGGGCCGCCTCGGCCCCAGAGAGCCCGGCACGGTGCGCATGGGCACCGTGGGGTCACATCTCCCCGCGTCCGGCTTGGACACCTTTGGGGACCCGAGGAAGATGAACAAGCACCAGCTCTATTACTTGGTCTTAAACTTCGCCATGACTGTGTCTTCTGCGCTCATGGTCTGGAAAGGCCTGATCGTCCTCACTGGCAGCGGGAGTCCCATCGTGGTGGTGCTGAGTGACAGCGTGGGCCAGCCTTTCACAGGGGTCACCTTCTGTTCCTAACAAATTCCCCGGAACACCTGATTAGAGCTGCTGAAATCGTTGCTTTTAAAGTCGAAAGACGAGACATTCCAATAGTTCACAGAGATATCAAAGTTCATGAAAAAGATAATGGAGACATCAAATTTCTGACCAGGGGAGATAATAATGACGTTGGGGATAGAGGCTAGTACAAAGAAGGCCAGCGCTGGCTCGAAAAGAGGGACATGTTGGGGAGAGCCAGAGGGTTTTTACCATAGGTTGGCATGGTCACCATAATAATGAACGACCATCCAAAATCCAGGTGTGCTCTTTGGGTTGTAATGGGCGCATACGTGTTACTAAAACGTGAACCCTAAAATGAAAGGCAGTTCCTGGGACCAGACTGAAATAAATTCTGTTGAAAAAGAGAGAAGCTAATATATTTGAAATGTTCCTCTTTCTGTATAAAAGGAAACAATGTGGAGACATTTTTGTCTTGTTCGAATAAATGATTCGTCCCTGAAAATAAACAAAAAACAAGAACGATAACAGATATTTTCAGCAGGTTCTAAAAAATACTGAATATTTTATTATTTATTTAATATATCATATAATATAATTTATAAGTATTTAGATCGTATTTATCAATTATATTGTATTTCTAATATAATATAATATAATCTAGAAATTGCATTTATAAATTATAGTATTATAAACATATAAATATTATGTTTGTAATTGTATTTTATGATTTATTTGAAGCATAAAACAAGGATGATGATAGCAGATATCTGAAGTGGAATCACCTGGTAAACACGCAGATGTCCTCATGCACAACAGGACATCCTTTTTCTAACACAGGTCATATTTATCAAACAAAAGGAGCTAGTTTTTTTTTTTAAATTACCACCAATGACCCAGTATTATCACTCCTGAATTTCCTTGAGATTCCATGCTACTGCAGTTATTATTGGTATAATAAGGTTATTTAGGCTAATCTGGGCGCCCAATCCCCATTTATCATGTATACTCAAGATGCGGATTCAGAATGAACTAAACAGAAGAAAACCGTTGTTTTTAAAAATCTCGTGGCTGGGAACAGACTGTGGAAAAGTAACAAGTCTCCAGATTAAGTAGGTTTTATCAGGTCTTTGCAGGGAAACCCAAGCCCTGGTCAAATTATCACCACTGGCCTATGTAAAGGTGCCACGGTTAAAAATCATTCTCCAGGTGCTTCCATTTGGGGAAAATAACACATTTGCTTTTCAAACTGGATTTCTATGGTCCAACTAATTTTCCACTAAATCACCTAGGCCAACCTTCCATGGTGACACAGCACCTGAAGAAGAAAGCATGTCGATCAAAAAACTGGAAGCTTGTATTCAATGTCTGAGTAAAATGGGGAAAACTGAATGGACAAAATGGATCCTTGAGCTCCTGAGGCAGAGAATGAAAAGAATGGCAGTGAAAAGTGATTGATGGATTCTAAATAGAGATTCAGGGGGAAAAAAAAGAGAAGGGGGGATTCAGATCTAGACTAAGATATCACCCAGAAATCACATTTTTGCTGAACGAAGGCCCTCTGATGTAAAATGCTTTGCTCAAAATCAGTTTCTGGGGAGAAAACATCACATTGTCTGTTGATTGAAAAACCCTCCTAGCAGCTGATTTATTCAGCAGCCGCGCCTTCCGCCTGATTACCAGCCTCCAGAGCAGCCTTTGACAAAGGAAGTAAACAACAGGCAAACAACAACAACAATTGAAAACAAATCCAGCTCCAGGAAATACGGAATGTCGGCATGATTTTTTCTTAGATGTGGAGGCATCACAAATGGTTCTCCCAGAACTTCCACACCGAAGGCGCTTACAACAAACACTGCTTGGAACAGGTGGTGGGTGGGGACCTGGGGGAGAAGCCTCATTTGCTTGGCTAAGCAGGTAGTTTTGCACTCAGGTCCTTGGCTATGACACCTGGCTTAAAGCTGCAATCACTTAGTGGATGGTTTGTCTTCCCTCAGAGAATAGATGTGTTTGTGACCAAGCTGAATGCCTGCTTCCCCTACCAGTTCTGTATTATTGTCCTTCTTCCCAGAGGACCTGAGAGTTCTAGTAACTTTACCAGGTCACAGAGGTACTGAGTAGCAGAGCCTCGATGAGAATAAACATATAAATATTATATTGGTATTTTATGATTTATTTGAAACATAAAACAAGGATGATGATAGCAGATATCTGAAGTGGAATCACCTGTTGTCCTCATGCACCACAGGACATATTTTTTCTAATACAGGTCACATTTATCAAACAAAAGGAGCTAGTTTTTTTTTTTAAAAATGACTACCAATGACCCAGTATTATCACTCCTGAATTTCCTTGAGATTCTATGCTACTGCAGTTATTATTGGTATAATAAGGTTATTTAGGCTAATCTGTTCCACAGTCAACTTCCACAGTCAAGGCAAGCATTTCTGAAATGAGCTGCAGGGTTGAGTAGACAGTGAGAAAGAAAACACCGGGTGTGCCCCCCAGTCTCTGGCAATCCCCTCTCCCACCATCCCCAATCTGTTCCATTGTTTCCTTAGCGAATGACTCTAGGCAACTTTCCCTTTAAAAACAGGATGGGGGTGGGGTAACGGGATTGGGGAGGCCTGGCCTCAGGACTCTAGAAACTTTCCGGTTTTAGTCTCAGTAATTGGGAAGGAAAATGGGAAGCCACTGGGATCTAGAAGTTTGAGAGAGAATTCAAAGCACTTCCCAGCTCTGTTCAATTCTTTCCTTCTCTCTGCCCCTCTGCGGAGGTCTGGGGACCCTCAACACTTTTTGCCTCCTCTTTCCCGATGGGGACTAGACCTCTTCAGGCAAAAGAACTGGTGCACAAATAACTATCCTCAAAGTAAGAAAGTGTACATAATTTCCTAAACACATATCCAGGAAGAGTTATGTTTGCAGATTAAAATAAAGGAGCTCCTAAAGAGATGTGCTTATCAATTAATTCAGATTTGAACTGCCTGGATGCTTTACGATTGATCACTGCCAACTTACAACAGAAATACTTATGACCTTAATAATAATGTTAGAATATATACATTACCCCGAAAGTCATACATAGAAGGAAATGTGTACACATTTATACATATATATGTACATATATAGTCATATATTATGGATATAAGGTCAACTCCTATTCAGAGCCCGCTTTTTAAATTATACAACTTTCTCAAGAGATCGTTTTTGACATGAAATCTAAAACAAAGCACATTTTTGACCCAGAAACCTACAACTCTTCAAACCACAGAAATGTAAACATCCAGGGTCAACCTGACATCAGTTTGAAGGTAAGTTCGAAGGCATGTGGCATTTGTTAATATCCATCTTGCCCTTTAAAATGCCCCCCACGTAAAGAGAGAGCGAAGAGAGAAAACCCTTATTTGGTGCTTACTGAGATGGAGTAGGTTCTGAACAGTTTTAGGCAGAACCGATGGATGTGAAGAAGGTATTGGAAAGATGTGGAAACGTCTCTGGGACAGAAGCGGTCCTGGAGGGAAACGCCAGAGGACCCACAGGTGTGCTCCAGGGGGCGCACGGGGCGGGGATGCTGTTCCTCCATAGACCTGTTTGGCCTCATCTCCCGCCCACCAGTCACAGCAGATGGAACATGTCATTTTTCTGCCCTTTTTTCTGCCTTGACACAGGACGAGCTTTCTCAGCCTGGCGCATCCTTCCCAGTTTCTCCCCCTAGAACATTTCTCCCCATCTTTCAACATCCAGCTCAAACCAGACCTCCTTTGTGACATGTCCTCCATTTCCCATGACAGAATTCATCAGTTCCTCCCCCACCCCGCCCCCTGGACCCAACCCATTTTGCAAGCACCTCTATCACCAAACTCCTAACAGTGGACTTTAAAGCACTAATACATTTAATAAAATGCTTTAGTGTTTTAACCTAGGCACCTTGTTATTTTATTGCGATATAATCCACACTGGATTCATTTTAGGGGTACAACATAATGATTCGATGCATGTATATACTGTGAAATGATCACCATAGTAAGTCTAGTTAACATCTACCACCACATAAAGTTACAATTTTGTTTTCTTCGTGATGAGAATGTTGAAGACTTACTGTTAGCAGCTTTCAAATATACACGACGGTATTGATAATGACAGTCACCCCGCTGTACATTACATCCCTAGGACTTACTTATCTTAAAACTGGAAAGAACCTGGTTATTTTATTCTCTGTCTGGTCCAGTGCCTGGCAAAGACATGCCACACGTTGGTGAATAAATGAATCAATGAATGAACAAGCAGCTTTGGGTAAATGAGGGCCAGTAAAGAGAACTTAGTACAAATAAAGTCTAGCAGCGTCAGGAAGTACAGATATATCAGTACCTGGTCTGTTTTCCATGTAGTTTTCATAAACAACCAAAAGTTAGTCAGAGGCATCACTTCATAAGAAAGTGTAGATACCTTCAAACCTTCAATCCCCAGTTGCTCTTCTGCTTTGAATAAAAAAGACTAAACACTGGTGTGTGGTCCTGAAACGACTGTGTTTGAAAATCAGGCTACATGCAATCTTCTTTTTTTTTTTAATCATTAAAATACAGTTTATTATATTTTTATGACATATCACATCTTCAGGATGCTGACGCTTCCTGTATTAACTGCGATGGAGAGCAACTGTGGAAAAGGCTAGTAAAACTGTTTTGACCTGTTTTATGGGAATATTGTAAACAGCTCCCCAAAGACCATTAGCATGCAGAGCTGTCTAACAGACACTAAGCAATTCTTCTTCCAAAAGAGGGTAATTAGATAGGGCAAAGGGCAGTGTCTCTCGGTAACCAAACAACCTAATTTTCTCAAATGACTGCTCTCCCGCAAACAAATGGCCCGAGGCAGAGAGAGAATGGCTGATTCTCAACATCTACGAGCTAACTACTTCTACTCCGGGGAAACGGGCTGTGAGTCGCAGCACGGGTTTAAAAGGGTTTGCACACATTCACTGAAAAAGCCACAACATGACATTAAGAGAAGCAGCTGTCTGGGGCTACGATCCCTCTAACCTTCTTCAACTTGGTGATGATGAGGAAAACCTGTTTATATTGTGTTGGCGTGTGGTTTTATTTTATCTACTGGAGAACTCTTAACAGATTTAAAAAAATGCAAAACCCTGATAAGGTTGCCGGTAGAAAACATCAGCCTCTGCCTCTAGCTGTGCTCTGTCAGGCCCTTCAGCCCAGAAACCTCTCTGGAGAGGCGGGCAGGCAGGCCGGCCACGGCTATGGAACCTCTGAGAGTGCGACACTGCCCGTTCTCTGTGTGCCGGTGGGGCAGGTGTTCACTGAACACCCCCTCTGAGCCTCACCCTGGGGTCCTCGTCTCTCTCACAAGAGCTTCTGCCCTTCACTTTACCTCGCACCCTGCCCACTCCCACCCACCCTACGTCTTCCTCTTGCCCCTAGCTATTTTGAAAATTTTCAAACCTATAGAAAAATGTAAAGACAGGTAGAGTTAGTAATACCTGCATAAATCAAAACCACAAAGAGGTACCACCTCACATCGGTCACAGTGGCCATCATTAAAGAGTCTACAAATAACAGATGCTGGAGACGGTGTGGAGAAAAGGAAACCCTCCTGCACTGTTGGTGGGAATGTAAATTGGTGCAGTCACTGTGGAGAGTAAAAAACTAAAAACAGAGCTACCCTAGGATCCAGCAATCCCACTCCTGGGCATATATCCAGACAAAACTATAATTCGAAAGATCCATGCACCCCTTTGTTCATAGCAGCGCTGTTCACAACAGCCAAGATATGGAAACAACCTAACTGTCCATAACAGGTGAATGGACAAAGAGGTGGTACATATATACAATGGAATATGACTCAGCCATAAAAAGGAATGAAATCATGCCATCTGCAGCCACATGGGTGGACCCAGAGATGATCATACTAAGTAAGTCAGAGGAAGACAAATACCATATATCACTCATATGTGGAATCTAATGTATGTCACAAATCAACATACCTATGAGACAGACACAGATTCACAGACATACAGAACAGACTTGTGGTTGCCAAGGGGGAGGGAGGGTGGGGGAGGGATGGATTGGGAGTTTGGGATGAGCAGATGCAAACTAGTATATAGAGAGAACGGATAAACAAGGTCCTACTGTATAGCACAGGGGACTACATTCAATATCCTGTGATAAACCATAACGGAAAAGAATATGAAAAAGAACGTATATATGTATAACTGAATCACTTTGCTGTGCAGAAGTTAAACACAACATTGTAAATCAACTATGCTTCCACAAAATAAAAAAAACACCTGCATAACCTCCACTCAGATTTCCTAACTGTGAACACCTCTACCTCTCTCTCTTCATATGTGCTCAGTACTAAAGAGGTGACCCTCCCGAGTCTTTGATGGTGCTGGACCCTGAGGCCACCTCAGCCCTTGGGACTCACTCCTATGTCCAGCCCTAGCAGAGTCGTGCCTCGGTGGCTGGACCCCATGCCTTCCACGAAGAGTCAACAGTCACAGTCGCTGCCCTTGGCCCCACGACCCAGAACCGCCATGCCACCTTCTCCCAGATTTTGAGTACCATCACTATTGTCTAAAGTTTCTCATTGCCCAGCAAACACCTAGACATTCCCAAGAGGACACCAATTTGACATAATGAATACTGCGTACTTTTTAAGTGTCTGAACTTGAGCAAATTATTAACCTTTGTAGGCCCCAACTCATCATCTCTTCAATGAGGATTCTCATGGTGCCCACCTCAGTGAGCTGTGCTAATGATGAAATAAAGTGCTTATCAGAGTGGCTGGCACAGTGTCAGCATTCAATAAACGTTAGCGGTCACTATCATTTTTACTCAAATAGTTTCTTTGACACCGGTTGCTTTTCCAATGAGCCAACCCATTAGTGCATTCTTGCAAACCTTTCCCCGCCCCAGGACGTTGCATCACAACCCATCATGGCACGGAGGCGTCTGGGATCCGTCTGGGATCCGGTGGCCTCCTGAGGCAGGAGTTAGCTGGGCCCCAGGCTGAGTAGCTGTAACCAGTCTCTTGTTGACACTTCGAGATAAAGATACCACAGGGGCAGAGCCCTGCTTGAGTAAAAGATAAGGCGACCACATTTTTCTCATCCTCGTGGTCAAGACCTCCCAGACCACACGTGCACAGAAAAGTTCCTCAGGGGTCAGAGAAGGGAAGGGGTGCCAGCCCATAATATGTCCTGCCAACCTCCCAGAAGCCCTTGCACTGGAATCCATCTTGGCTGAAAGATGCATGTGCCAATCGGGTAGGGTCCTGAGTCAGAACAAATATGGGCATGAATGAGATAAGTGGCCAAAGGGAACTCGGAAAACTGCCCCCATATAAGCAATCACAGCCACCCCTATTGGGCTCGACTCACTCCAAGTCTGCCTGTGTTCTTCCACACGTACTTTGCTTCCAGTAAACACTTTATCTGCTTCACAATCTCTGTCTCTTTGCTGAATTCTTTCTTGAAAGAAGACAAGGTCCTGCTTCAAGCCACCACGGCCCCCCAAGATCACTCCTTTGTTCCCAACTTCATCTCCCATCCATCTCTCCATACGCCCCGGTTCCACGCACATGGGTACTTACCATCCCAGAAACACACCGCACACTTACATGTTAAGTTTCAAATTATTCATTAAAAATTTCAATTTTAAATTAAGTTGTTACATTTAAATTGGAATTTTAAACTGATAACTATTTGGGGGATAAATGCTTAGATGCTATCTCTCCTTACTATTCAGATTAAAAGGTCACTTCCTCAGGGCTCACACAGGACTTTCTTCTGTTTTTCTACTATAGTATATACTTCAAGTTCAGGAATGGTCATTCATAAGTCAGTAAGTCATGCCTTGGTTTACTACTTCCCTAGTAGCCACTAGCTACCTAATTTTTTCTCTTTATGATACATTCTGATCCCTTGATCCCTTTCAGGTAATAGTGCTTAATCATAAGTGAGCATTAGAATCCCTTGTGAACTGTTTCCAAAATGCACACGTCTAGCCGTTGATCCTAACAACACACTTGACTGTGAAACCTTTCATAGAGATTTCTAGTCTGGACTCCTTAAACACAGCCTGCTTCCTAAAGGAACATCACTTGAAATAAGACCTTGAAAAGAGTACTGTTCTTCTGTATAAACCTCACCTTGGCGAACCAGGAAGCATCCTCAAATAAATCAGCAAGAGACGACCCATGATCTTTGATTTTTTTTCCCCACAAGTAACTAACACATAGCAGGGCATCCTGACCCACCACGGGTTTTTCTCCTTGCTGCAGCTCTCCTCGTAATTGTCAGAGAGAAAGATTAAGTGAGGATGTTATTTCCTCATTCTTCTTCCTATTAAACGTCTATAAGCTTGAAGTCATAACTGCAAGAACGCAATGGACAGTAATTCACTGTGAGAAATTCAAGTACAAAAATTATTTTAAAACAGTAGCCCCAATCTTGACACATATGATTTAGGCATAAAATTACGTTTTAAAATACAGCTCTGTTTTTAAACATGAGAGGGAAAAGGGTAAAAGAAAAACTTCGAAGCCACAGAATACACACTCACACACACATATATGCATAAATGTCCGCATGTGTGTGGACTCGTGGTTGTCCTGAAGCTGAGCGCAAAGAAAACATTTACTGCAGATGTGCGACAGTTCATATGCTGAAGTGAGAACCAGGTTCTGGATTACGCTGATGAGTTCAATGTTGAAAAGCCTCAAGCCTTTGAAATGTTTTACAAACCTCTGACATGTCCCTAGGTGTAAGTGATCAAGGCCTTAGGAAGAGATTTTATACTTTGAAGAAACTGAATATTCTAAATAAAAGATCATATGATAAAGAAAATCAAAGTGGGTTCATAACTGAGATATTAGTTTAATGGGCTGATGACAAAAATACATGGTTGTTTCATTTCTGTATGATCATTGACATATGTGAGGGAAATGCACCTTTTTATTCTTTTAATACTCTAGTAAAAGATGTTTTTCTGTTAATTTTGGGGTCAGTGCTTTTTAGTGTAAGTCTATCATCAATGTTAAACACTTAAGGTATAAGAAAACAAATTATATGTGATGCTTATTATAACAGAGTGACCACCTGTTACGGGTTGGATTACATCCATGCCAAATTCATATGTTGACGTCCTAAGCCCCAGTACCTCAGAATATGACTTTATTTGGATATAGGGTCTTTATAGAGGTACCTCAATTAAAATGAGGTCATTAGGATGGGGCCTAATCTGATATGACTGGTGTCCTTATAAAAAGGGCAATTGCAGACACACAACAGAGAGAACACCATGTGAACATGAAGATAGCCACCTACAAGCCAAGGAAAGAAGCCTGGGACAGATCTTTCCTTCCCTGCCAGTACCTTGATCTCAGAGTTCTAGCCTCCAGAACAGGTGACAATAAACTTCTGTTGTTTGGGACGTCCCTGGTGGTGCAGTGGTTAAGAATCCGCCTGCCAATGCAGGGGACATGGGTTCGAACCCTGGTCCGGGAAGATGTCACATGCCATGGAGCAACTAAGCCCGTGAGCCACAACTACTGAGCCCGCGCACCTAGAGCCCGTGCTCCGCAACAAGAGAAGCCACCGCAATGAGAAGCCCGCGCACCGCAACGAAGAGTAGCTCCTGCTTGCCGCAACTAGAGGAAGCCCGCGCGCAGCAACGAAGACCCATGCAGCCAAAAATGAATGAATGAATAAATAAATAAAAAACTTTAAATAAATAAATCTCCGTTGTTTAAGCCGCCCAGTTTGCAGCACTTTGTTACAACAGCCCTAGTACACCATCTACGTTATTTTTCTTTCAAATGAAAAGTTTGCTTGTTTTGGTTGGCGGGGGTTGCTTTCAAGAAGTGGTTGGCCAGTTTTCAGATACAGCACCTGGGCCAAAGAGAAGTGGACATATCCTCCCATGGGAGTGAGACATGTGAATGGGAGTAAACTTCAAGGTCACACCTACGTGAAAAAGAGGACCCCTGGCTCAGAGAAAATAGCACTTTCTAGGAAAGAACTGGTGAGGTCACCATGCCCAGACACTCAGGATGGAGAGGAGAAAGCAGAGTCTAGGCCAAGTGTCCTTGTCAGAAAGTCCAAACAGTCAAGCTGTCCCCTGGGCTCTCCTGTCACCAGGTGTCACGTACAAGAAGGAATGGAAGCTGATACTTTTCTACGTGTATCAAGGACATAAGGAAATAGGAAGGGAAACGTAAAGCTCGAAGCCAAGATAAGTCTCTTAAAACTCAAGGACCATTTTACAGGAATGACACAGACGGTGAGATGGTAGCAAGGAACTTCCTGAAGAACTTTATATTTTCTCCCAGTTATGAGTCAATAGAAGACTCTATAAAAGTTCTTCCCTCCCACAGTGATCATCTTCCTGTTTGTTTTTTTTCCCCTCCTTTACCCTCAAACTCTAAAATAAGCAGAGGGTGACACTGGGATCAATGACAAAGGTGGGGTAGTCCCAAAGTCTCTCATTTACTGAGCACCTACTACATGCCAGGCACGGGGCTAAACGTTTTAAAGACACCATCTTGAATACCTGCAACCCTCCTAAAAGTTCTCAGCATTATACCCGTCGTGTACATGCAGAACAGAGTCGCTGGTCCCCTTTCTCCCTTTTATTCTTGTCTATCTTCACTCTGAGTGGAGAGGGAATCTTTAACATAACACATCGAAGTCACACTAGCTAATATAACATTTATCAGGAGCAAGGCATTGTTTCAAATCAGGGTTTCTCAAGCACGTCACTGTTGACATCCCGGGTTGGAGAATTCTTTGCTGGGGGGGGCCGTTCTGTGCATTGTAGGATGTCTAGCAGCATCGCTGGTCTCCACCCACTGGATAAATGCCAGTAGCATTCCTCCTCCAGCTGTTACAACCAGCAATATCTCCAGACATTGCCAGATGTTCTTGGGGGACAAAACTGTCCCCAGTTGAGAACCACTATTCTAAATGTTTTACAAATAAATTCATATGAACTCTAAAAAAAAAAAAAATAAGCAGAGGGTGAAAGGAAGCATCATGATAAGATCTGGGGTGGGGGTGGGAGAAACCGTTCCTTTTCTGCATCTCAGGTCTTTGCAGTAAAGACACATGCTTGGTCATGAATGTGGAAAAATGATGAGATAAGATGGGAATACTTGTTGAATTGAACTACTGCAAATATTTCTGAGACACCAGCCAAACTCTCAAAAAGGACTTCTTTAGCATCTGATAATCATCGGTGTGAAGATTTCCAGAAACAAATTAATAGAGAACAAAGAGAAGCCGACGATATTTACATCTAGGAAAGACAGAATAGGAAAGACAGAACTATTCCTTGGTTGGATCAGCCTACTATCTTGGGTATGACGCCTGTGAAGACCTGAGACATGTAAACAGTTAACCTGGAGGGAAGTAGCTGACCCTCACTTCAGCACGACTCGGAAAAGTTATTGGAAGTTCACTGTTTAATGGAACCCCATTTTCTTAGCCATCCTAATTACTCCATATTAGATCACCGGTACGTTTTCAATTAATTTAGTGGGGCTAATTTAGCTAGGACTTTGCACAGATTGGCCAAGCAGAAGATGAATAATAATGGAAGAAAATGGGGCATCAGTGCAAAGTATATTATAATTTGAAATATATCTGAGAGTCTAAAAACTAAAAACACCTACAGAAATGATTCTGGGTTGTAAAGTGATATTTTTTTTTATCTCAGTGGAAAAAAGGTAGGCAAACATAAAAAAATGTATCAATCTCCAAAATTATTTTAATAATAATTATTTTAATAATTATTTTAATAATAATTTTAATTATTTTAAAATAATAATTATTTTAATAATGAGGAAACCTAATCAAAACTAGTTTACAGGGTCGGTGTTCCAAATACACGAAAACAATCTGAAAACGAGGAAGGTTGGTATATAACCACGCCCTTGTTCTCCTACAAAAATTATGTTGAAAAAGACACGTTAAAGCTCATGATATGGTGAAGGACAAAATAGAACTTTTAAAAACTACTTTGTAAAGTACTCATGTCAACTAAAAGAAAAAAGTAAAACATTCTCAGTAACATAAAGGCCTACACCACGGAAAGAACAGTGGACTTTTTGAAGAGCTCCATATTTTTATATGATATATTTAAGAAGAGCTCTTCAGAGGACTCAGGACAGATTCTGCCATTCACAAAATCTAAATGAACGCCTAGTAAGACAGAAGGACATTTACAGGAAATCACAGCGGCAATAAATCTACTGCATTATTATTTATAGTTGTGTTTGTGACGAATACAGCCTAACACGGCAACAAGCCAGTATGTAAGGGCTGAAAGATTTATCCAACCTTAAACATATCAGTCTATGCAGGCCTGGAGTCTGTAATCATTATCACAGTTTAATCTGTCTTTTGCAAAACAAAACTAAAAAAATAGACCGTGTGTCTCTGTGATTAAGCATTTGTATTTAAAGCCAATCTGAACGAAGAAAAGGTCCAAAAGAGCAGCCCCAAGCACATGGTACTGGAAAGCAGTGGAATGTGTTTAGAATACCGTGTTCTGAAAAGTGCCGCGCAACCTTCTGCTAAATATTTGGTTCATTCCATTTTGTCATTCCGATTTGTATCCTGGAAGCCCTTAGATGCAAAAGGATTACTCCCTGACAATCGCAACATAAACTGGTGAGCAGAATCCCAGATCAGTGGCAAAGTTCTTCCCCGTGAACCCCACCAAAATAACGGTGCTTGCAAAGTCCAAGAAGAGTTGTTGACTTCTAAGGCTCAACTCTGGGCACAAAGGACTCCAGTCGGTACCGTTGGGTCATCTATCAAAATGATCAGTGGAGACGGCTGGCGAGTCCTGGCTACACTCAGCAGAGCATAGAAGAGAGCTCAGATCACGGGGTACCCTGAACACTGAATGAAAGCTGCCAGGCTGTGGGATCATCGAAATAAAGCAAACTGGCAGTCACCCCCTTAGCATTTGTTGTTCATCTTAGGAATACTGCCAGGTACATAAACGTAGCCAGGGCGAACACATCTTTAAGGAAATGAAGAAATAAAAAAAAGAGAGAGAAGAGGAGAGGAGGATAGAAGAGGGAAGTAATGGGACTGAAGAGCAGTTACTAACATTGCCCTCACCGCACCCCACAAGCTGCTTTAACTTTGATGACCGGCTCTTCTTTGCAGATGTACATAGTTTCCCTGACCTTGGCAGAATCCAAGAATTTATACAGTTAGCAGTTCTTGCACTATCTCCTGAAAAGAACAGCACAAATGTTCTATCCTTCAATGCCAGGTGGGCCTTGCTACTCCTAGCCTCCTGTTTTCTTCCAGTAAATTAATTTACTTGCTTAGGTACTGGTGCGAAAAGAAACATCTAGTTCACCTCTTCTCTCTCCTTCTCCATGTCTGACAACACATCTCCGGGATTTTTTTCCCCCTTTCTTTGGATGACGTTGGGGGGAAGAGTTAAATTCTATGAAAACTGAATTATCTTCATCAACTAGAAATTTACGCCAGGCACGAAATGCAAAGGATTTTAAGACCTGTAGCCTTTCCGGGTTTATTATTATGAGAAATGAAGTTCTCTCATTGTTGGATCTGTTCACAGCACAGAGCCAAAGCCTACAAAGAATTTATACTCCAATCAAAGACAGCCTGGATATCTTTCTATCTTAATAATAAATCCAAGATAGCCACAGCTTGATGTATTAAATACCTTTTAGGACATGAACAATTTGAACAAGAATCTTCATTAATTCTAATTACGGTGCCTATAAGTCATGTTTAACACTTTCCACCCCTCAATAAATTAAAATTAAAGTGCCTATTTACAAAGCACAAGCCCTAATGAACCAAAAGCTCATTTCTAAAGGGGGTCTGATGTTACGCCCAGGTGCTGTACATACATGTCTAACTTTACCCAGATTCATGGGCCAACATCAGTGTCAGTCAAACCTCGAAACCAACCAGTGTGACACCGCAGGTGATGCAGACTTGAGTTCACTTCCAAGTTTATTTAAAAAAAAAAAAGAAAGAAGGGACTTTCACAATTCCAGAAAGTGTGTGTTTCTTTGACTTTCACGGGAGAAAGGAAAAAATAAACACTCTTCCAATTATACTTCTCAGGACCAATAACAATGACAGAGTCTGCTAAAATGGTGACACCAACTGGGAATCTGAGCAACTTCTGATGAAAGAAGTAAAGAACCGATACTTAATGTTTTCTTTTTAAAATCACGATGCCAGGGAAAACTGTCAGCGCTAGAGACATCCTCAACTTCCTACAAGGAAGGAAGTTAAAAGAATAACTTTGTGTTTGTCCTAAGAACACTGGTAGGAGTCTTTCTCCAAGTCTTTCTTAGCTGAAAGAACTAAACATGTGAAATTGATTTTCATTTATTCGCGGCATTTGTTACAAAGGAGTGCAGCATAACCCAGGACAGCAAGGATCTAGTCAGCCCCCTGGATTCAAATTCGGACTCCACCTTTACTTGTTGTGTGACTGTGGACAAGTTACTGCTCTGTGTCTTAATGGTCTCATCTGTAAAACGGAGCCACAGACAGAAGATACAGCGAATAACCATAACAGTCAATAACCATTATTGTTACTTCCTCTGCCATGGTCTACTTCCTATTCAGGTTTTAACTAATGTTCTAAATAGGTAATAATATTTATAAGTAAGAAGAACACACTCTTAAATAGTATTAATTAGGTAGCGGGTACCGTTCTAAGCAATTTACAAGTTTTAACTCATGTAATCCTTACGACCAACTTTTGAGGGGGCCACTATTTCACAGATGATGACACTGAGATGGAGGTACGGAGAGATTACGTCACTTGTCCAAGAGCCAACTAATAAACAAACGGCAGAGGCAGAATCCAGCCTCAGGTAGACCGGCTTCAGCGTCCAGGCTCTTATCACTACGCTGCTTCTTGAAGAAAAACCTTTGAAATAAATCTCCTAACATCATAATTTACATAAAAAAGAACTATGGAAATTCTAAGTTCAGCACGTAGTGAACCTATATTGCATCTAGGTGACATTTTAAGCGCAACATAAAGGAACGAGACTTAAAAAGCAAACAGATAAACCACAATGAACCTTCTTTCTAATTTATGCTCCTCCTTGCAGCTTCCAAAAATAAGTTCTGCCTTTGAAGCATTTGATATACCAGGTGAGCTAGGCTGTGACTTCGCAACAACCTTACGTAGAGTAGAACCAACAGCAACCTGGTTTCCCACAGTCCGTCCAGGGGAAGCCCCATGAATAACTGCCACACGCAGCCGACAATCCCCGTGGACCGTGGCCATGATGCAACACTTACTGGTCAGGACTCAGCCCCTCCCCCGAGCTCCAGGATGGAAACCACGTCCTGGGGGAAATTAACTAAGCTCATGAGGGAAGGCATCCTCTCATCCCCATCTTTGAAATATCACTGACTTCAAGTAGGCTGCTGATGTGAAGAACCAGAAGATGGGTTATTTGGTGAGCTTACAATGATCTGGTCAACTACCAAAATGGAACCTTGATTAGAATACAAAAGTTCTTTTACAGCAGCTGCTGTCCTGCTTGAGGGCCTAAAGCAGAGACTTATCTATAAGCAATCTTCCCTTAAGACGAATGAATCTTCTGAAAGAATTAGTTAGAGCGACACAAACACATGATGGCTAGAAATACAGAGCTAAAAGGTTGGAAAAAAATAAAACCATGCCTTTTACCTTTTTACTTGTAGCCTTCACTCATGCTCATGTTCTAATGGATTCAGTATGTTCCAACATATTCCAACCTATAGTTATAATTCTCCAACAAAGAGCCACAGGCCAAATTACAATGACTAATGGACTATTTACTATTTATAGTAATATTACAATATTACAATATTTACAATATAGTAAAATTACAATGACTAATGGACTATTTACTATTTATAGAGAGTAATAAAATACTTTCATATCATAAGATCTTTCAGAGCCTAAATTTACATATATATTATATATTTTATACAATATATATACACTTATAAATATATATATTATATATCACACAATGCTCCCTAGATCCAGCCACACGTAAACTGTAGCTTAGTTATCAGGGAAATGGATATTAATACCGCAATAAGTTATGACTACACTGTCATAAGAACGACTGAAATGAAAAACCATCGACAATACCAAGTGTGGGCAAAGCTATGAAACAACTAAAACTGTTCTCCACTGCTTGAGGGAGTCAAAACTGGTTCACAACTTTGGAAAAGTGTTCTGCAGTGTTTACCTGACTTGAACACATGACCCAGCGTTCCACTCTATTCACTGAACAAAAAATGCATTCATATGTAGACCACAGGTAGATACAAGACTGCATGTCACAGCATGGCTCTCAATAAACCCAACTGGAAAACAACTCAATGTCTAGCAACAGTAGGGGGATAAATCAGTTGTTGGATGTTCACCCAACGGAAGGCTGTACAGCAGAGAAAATGAACCAGTTACCGAAACATACAACATAGATGCATATAACAATGGTAAGGTTGAGTGAAAGAATTCAGACATAAAATGATTCCATTTCTATAAAATCTGCATAACAGGCCAAGTGAATCTATGGTCTCAGAAGTAGGGACAGTGGTTGGTTCCCTTTAGTGAGGAAGGAGGGAGTAATGATTGGCAAGGGTCAAAGGGGGCACCTCGGTGCTGGTGATACCTAGTTCTTGACCTGGCTGTCGGTTATATAGGAGTGTTTACTTTGTGAAATCTCATCAGACTGAACACTTCATAATTTGTGCATCTTTCAGCATACATGTTATATATCAAGAAGAATGTTTATTGGTTTGTGGATCCCACAACTTGTGGGATCTTAGTTCCCCAACCAGGGACTGAACCCTGGCCCTTGGCAGTTAAAGTGTGGAGTCCTAACCACTGGACCACCAGGGAATTCCCAAGAATATTTTAAAAGTTAAAAAAATTGGCCTACTTCCAAGCCCAATTGTGTACATATCTGTATAGGGCTGCCGTAACAGAACAACAAAAATATATTTTCCCACAGTCTGGAGGCTTGAAGTCCAAGGCCATGGTGCTGGCAGGGTTGGCTCCTGGTGAGACCTCTCTCCGTGGCTTGGGGTCAGCTATCTTCTCCCGCCGCCGTCCTCTCAATGGCCTATTTTTGTGTTCATGCACATTCCTGGCGTCTCTGCTTTGTAGGGACACTGGTTCTACGAGATTAGGGCCCCATTCTTATGACCTCATTTAACCTTAACTACCTCTTTAAAGACCCCATCTCCAAGTACAGTCACATTGGGGGTTAGGGCTTCAACATATGGATTTGGGAAGGGTCCCCTATTCTCGGTTATTAAAAAAAATAAAAATTCCTTCTCTTTATGTAAACTGTTCACATTTTCAACCTCTAAAATACTTAAATCTCATTAGTATTAAGACCACCTAAAAGGACCAAGTTTAAAAAGTCTTAATAATATACAGTTTGTGAAAATGTAAGTCTAAGATTTTCAAAATTATATGGAAAGTATTTTTAATTCAAGGGCAGGAATAAAATCGAATTATATTTTTACATAGAACCCAGTGATGTGGACCAAACACCATTCCAATACCAATTACACACATGCCCTAGCCACAGACGAGTAATATACACGGACGCATGTCACCTGTTTAACAAATCAATTGCTGGTGATAAAAAAACATTCAAAAGGAGGGCTTTCAAATGATTTAATCTAACATATACTTGTTGTTACTACCTACCCCGCATTTCTGCAGATCCTCTGATGAAACCATAACCTATTAAATATTTAGCTACACCATAGTGGCTTTTGCTTATTTTTCAAATGATAGCAAAATATGAATGTGGTTCTAACAGAACAGAGATTAAATTACCAAAGGAAAAATACAGTGTTTGACTCAGCATTCTTGCCAAAGACTCTGGTTTTCCTTCTGTGATAGAAACAAGCTGGCAGTTCAGGGTTCATGATGCCTGTATAATCAGAACCCCAAATCCAGGCCACAGCAAGCACCTCATTATACTGAGGTTCAAGGAGCTGGGTCTTTGTTTCAAGGAGACGGACCTTTGTTTCAAGGAGACAGACTTTTAGGATAGATTTTTTTTTCAGTCTTCTGACATGCCAAAACATGGCAATAGGTATCTAAATTGATAGTAAGCCGTTCCGTAGCTCTCTTTATCGTTTATAACTGTGTTTCACGCACAGAATCTCATACGTCACCGAGAACACAAAGTCAGAAGGAAATTATCACAAGGAAAAACAAATTCCAGTTACCATACCCAGTGTAGCAATCCCTCCTAACCTTCCGGATTAAGTTATCAAAACTCCAGGACAAAAAAAAACCCAAAAAACTCCAGGACCAGGGGAATTCACAGCCAACAAGACAACTGGAAAATGGTACCCGGCGACTGCCTTTAAAAGACATTTTTACAGAGCTCAATGAGCCCTAATTTATTTCTATCACAATATCTCGCTCACTTGAAACACGGCGGTTTTTCTTTCCACGCAGTTGCAACCAGCTGCCTGTCATTTTGTGTGGCTTTGCTGCAGTCTCTATGTGTCCTAAAAAGCTTATTTGTTTCTGCTTCAGGTACTCCAGCCTTCAGTCCTGAGATGATTACTCCCCAGGGTCAATCTCCCGGTCCCAGAGGCAGAATAAATATGGAGGCTTGAAATGGGAAAGGCCTTGAGCGACCTTCCTTTAAGAAGCTCACCTTAGCTAAGTCACTATTTCTCAAGGCTCTTCACTCAGACCGAGGACCCTGATGCCTGAATTCTGCCCACGACAAGACCAGGCCCACGCACACACCTTTAGTGCCCCTCACACCCCTCCCAGCTCCTCTGCCACCATCAGAACATGGCTCCAGGGTGGGCCCTCACGTGGCTTCATCTTCCTTTCTCTTTCCAAATGTCTCTTAGCCACACAAAAGCTCCTCTCCTTCTGAACCAGCTGTCTCTTTCCACCTTCCCACAACCGAAACAATCCCAACGAGCAGAGACCACAACCAAAGGTTTTTCTGTAAGTTACTCAGACTTACCGTTGGCGCCCTTGGTGTTGCAAGGAGGGAATGGATGGCTGGAGGCGGATCATCGTTTGTCTGTGCTGGGAAAATGGAAGGAGGCAGCCACAAGCCAAGGACAAAATCCTCACGGACGCTACAGGTCGACATGTTTAGGCTGAACTGCCGCTAACTAACTGGGGGGAGAGACGCGGGGAAAGGACCCCCAGAGCAGTGGGGAAAATGGCTTCCTTCCAGTAGAGAGGAAGCAGCTCTTGCAGTTGCCAGCCATCGTCTTGAGGAGCCAGCGCTCACAGACCAGAGGTGATTTAACGAGCCTGCTAGCCAAAAAGGGGTGGTCCTTCAGCCAGGAAAGCAGGTTCTCTCTAGCACGCTCCTCCCCCACTTCCTCTCCGCCCAGAAGCATCAGATGAAGATACGGCACACCTACACCTGATGAGACTTTCGCCTCACCTGGAGCCTATTATCCTCCGAGACTGGCTGCCTCTACTCGTCCTCTGGGAATGAAAGTCCTTTCTGTAACCACGGATGAGAGCGTTTCCATGTCAGGGATCCTGACACTGCCTAGGGGGCAGTTCCAAACTCCTGGGCAGGAATCCACCTTAACTAAGAGGAAGGCTCTGTCTCCAAAGCAGTTTCAGTTATGCCTCCAAGATACCGTGTGCTCTACTTGACCTTACTAGCCTCGACCGACCGTTTCAAGAGCAGAGCCAATCTTCTCTTTTACAATTCAAGCCCCAGGTGGGAAGAAGAAAACTCCTGCTGGAGGAAGACCAGTATCTCAACTTTACAGCTGGTGGTACGGATGCCCACCGCCTGTCTCCCTACCCCCACCCCCCGCAAACCCCCCAAGCCTGGAATCATTTCTCCTGGGGTTCATTCATGCTGTTCTGAAGAAATCCTCTGTAATGAAGTTTGCGTTTCTCTTTCCCCAACTTGCCAGGAGAGTGTAATTATGACACATATGGTCTCACTTAAAATTTAAATATATTAATTAGGACATTCAACGGCACAACTTTCACTTCAACTAAAAGCAAGTACAATAATACTATATAAATCATAGGGATGACGCTGTAAGACCACCTCTGAAAAAACCAAAAGTGAATTCATTTTCATAGACTTCTCCAAACCATGAATTTAAGAGCACCCTTACCTGGCGAACGAAACTATTTGAGGTAGTGTCAGAAGAAGTGCTCCCATCGGATCCTTTAAATCTGTTTTTCCTTCTGGCTCCTTTTCCATATGACTACAAAAAAGAAGACAAAAAGACAAATGAGATTATTATTACTCTCACACAGGAATCTAGACCTAGCTCTAGACAATGTTCTAGATCAAGACAAAGAATGATTGTCATCATATGGGCATGATTATAAAGTTACTGGTGACCATATGATATCACTTATATGTGGAATCTGAAATATGACACAATGAACTTATCTACGAAACAGAAACAGACTCACAGACATGGAGAACAGACTTGTGGTTGTGGGGGGTGAGAGGGGTGGGGGAGGGATGGAGTGGGAGTTTGGGATTAGCAGAGGCAAACTATTATATGTAGGATGGATCAACAACAAGGTCCCACTGTACAGCACAGGGAACTATATCCAATCTCCTGGGACAAACCATAATGGAAAAGAATATGACAAGCAATGTATATATATATATATATATATATATATATGTCTAACTGAGTCACTTTGCTGTAGAGTGGAAATTAACGCAACACTGTAAGTCAACTATACTTCAATAAAATAAAAATGTTAAAAAGTTATTGGTGGAATCACAAATATTTATTTCAATTCAGTGAGTTGATAGGGAGGAGAGGTTTCTGGAAAAAGCAATTCATAACTGGTGAATTAAAACAATTTATGCTCTCTGTTAGCATATCTGTGGTTAAGAGGCAATGACCACTAAAGATAAGGCATTAAAAAAAGATAAGCATTTCTGTGCAGGAGGGACTGTGGCAGTTGTACTGAGAGAGGAGAGTAGCTGGTCAGAACCCTTCAGAGAGCATGAAGGCAGTAGGTTCGTACATAATGAAGTACTGTTCCCAGGGGCGCTCAGCAGCCAGTGTTTCCTTCTTTTCATATCTTAATTTGTAATTCCACAGGTGTTCCTATACTGGGGTGGTCCTTGCACACGGTGGCTGTGGAACATCTGGCAGTATGAATTCTGATTACCTTTACATAGGTAGATAGATTAGATAGTTGAGAGATAGATGATAGGCAGACGGATAGATAGGTAGATAGATAAGTTGGTAGACAGATAGATTGATCTAGATGGAACATGAATGCAGGCCGGTGCCAACTCTTCACATTATTGGATGGATCTAGAGAATGTTTTGAGAGATGTTGAAACAGCTATAGAAGTGGTAGCGAATTATACAAACTTAAAATACTTTGTACAATTTTCTGGCCCATTGGTGTAATGTTTGAATATGAAGTGAAAAGATTGTGGTTTTTTTTTATTATTATTAATAGGAGTAGAAAAGAGTTTTATTTGAGCCAAACCGAGGACTATAGCCTGAAAGACAGACAGCCTCTCAGATAGCTCTGAGGAACTGCTCTGGAAAAGCATGGTTTTCAGCACAGTTTATTTTTTCTTAATTTTATTGAAGTATAGTCGATTTACAACATTGTGTTGGTTTTTGCTGTACAGCAAAATGACTCAGTTATACATATACATGTTCTTTTTCATATTCTTTTCCATGATGGTTTATCAGAGGATATTGAACATAGTTCCCTGTGCTAGACAGTAGGACCCTATTGTTTATCCAAAAAGCTTGCTTTTTAACCACTTAATTATTTTGCTGAGAAGGCAAAAACTAAATGTTATGGAATAGTAATAATAAGAAGAAGAAGGTAGCATTTAAGAACAGGATGTTAAAGGTAAGACAATTTGTCTCAGTAACAGGTTAGGGCCAAGCACAAACATCTACAAATGAACTTGCTTCTTCTAATATACCTACAGCTTACACTGAGAGCAACACGAAGACTAAACTATGCATTCATCTACAGTTAATTCTAGGCATGGATAAAGTTATTGAGAAAATTACACATTAAAATATAAGTGAAAAATAGCTCAACACCGAGCTTTCCAGATAAATATACACAGGCGGGAATCCTACTATAGCTGACCTTAAAAATGGGGATATTGGGCTTCCCTGGTGGCGCAGTGGTTGAGAGTCCGCCTGCCGATGCAGGGGACGCGGGTTCGTGCCCCCGTCCGGGAAGATCCCACATGCCGCGGAGCGGCTGGGCCCGTGAGCCATGGCCGCCGAGCCGGCGCGTCCGGAGCCTGTGCTCCGCAACGGGAGAGGCCACAACAGTGAGAGGCCCGCGTACCGCAAAAAAAAAAAAAAAAAAAAAAAAATGGGGCTATTAAGGCTTGCCTCCCAGGGTGGTTTTAGGTATTAAATGAAGGAATGTATTTATAGCATTTAGTATAAGACCTAGCACACGGTAAGGACTCAAAATAATATTTTAAAAAGTGATACCCACATAAGAGTGAGAAGAGCGGAGAAAAACTGGGCTAAAATGTATAACGTGTTTAGAGGGATCAGGCCCACAGAGACTTCATTAGATGATCAGAATTTACAAGTTTGCTTTTTTGAAAAGCACCATGTCCAGGTTTTACAAATGAGACTTTTGTTATATTTTATACATTCATATGGTTTTCATTAAAATGGAAATATTTTATAAACCATAATATACGTAGCACTTAGGCAAGCCGAAATCTCTTACAAACATTTGTGTTGTGAGCAATTTAGATGAATTTGCACTCAGTGAGGGGGTGGTATAATTTTAAAGCAAAAATTTGTCTTAAATATGTTTGTTCTCTTCCAAGTATCGAAGCGATTTATGTAATACAAATGTGTTTCCATGGCATTTAATTAACTCGGCTTCATAAAAGGAAAGACAATCGAGGCTGGGCTTTCATAATACAAGGTTCTCTTCACGTAACAGCACATTCTTCTTACTTCTGTAAACATTATTCCGTAAACTGTTGAAAAATAACATTCTTTCAACAATGGTCTTCCTTTTCCAACTTTTACAGAAAGGTTTAGACAAATGTGTCTTCCAAGTCCTACAACGTTTAAAGTCTGAAAGTTTCCTTAAAATTAAAAGAAACCTTTTTTATATTATTCCATATGGAAAAATACTTATTACCTTGAAAGCATTTTCAAGGCCTAACATGTTTCCTTGGGGGAAGGTGAGAGCAAATCTGTGTCAAATACACTATGTACCTTCACTCGGAGCATAAATTATTTTTGAGAACAAAGACGAAATATTCTCTCATCCCAATATCCCCGTGTCCTTCCAGCATCATTTGGACATGGATGGAAAAAGCTTCTTTGAAATTCCATCATTATCATTTATTTCGGATTTTTAATGATAAGTATGTTTTTACTATTCAGCTGCTTTGGAGTATAAACTTTTTCATGGCTGCTGACATTGCCCGGCAGGCACTGTGAGAACCACACAATATTTAAGACAGCCAGTCCCAGGGGAGGCTGCAGTTCTCTGCAAAAAAATGAGACACATTTAAAAAGTCACTTTAATTTTTCCAGGCCCCTGGGAACACTGTTCACAAACATGGTTTCAGGTGTACTTAGCTACCAATGCAATGTGTCTACATTGGATTATTACAGGTTTCAACTGTACTAAGAAACAGGTTTCAACCGTACTAAGAAACAGAAAAAATGATGGCATACTGAATTGCACACAAACTGGTGATAGTTTTGAGAAAAAATATCTTGTTCTTCAATCACTGAAATGCAGGAGGGATGATTTATTCAAAGTGTTTCTGCTTAACAGTGTTAAACAAATTCCTATTCATTATATTTATTTATTTAAAACCAAAATAGATATGCTTAATTACACCTCTATTCTATTTACTAATTTCAGCAGTAATTTCTCTCTTATAGTCTCCTTTTTTAAAAAAAATTTAACTGTCAAAAATGACACCTCAATGACTAGTTACTTTTTATAACAATATCCAGGATCAAGAAGCAGCAAAGTTAAAGCAACTTTTGCAAACTTAATAGTCCATTTCTATGTACTTTAAAAAAGGCTGGTGAAAATTTATACCACCATTACCAAATGAAGTTGCCTTTAATTCCATGCATATTTAAAATCAAGTCCATCTGACTAAAATGACTTGTGTATTGGTTATTCAAAATTCTGGAAAATAAGGACCAGAGTGTTTCATACGAAGGAATTTTTTTTAAAAAAGGGAAGCCCAACCCTCACCCAAATAATAAAAGACAGGAAAGATTAAGTATTCAAATATTTAGTTGCCTAAATGGGGAAAAGAAGTATAGTTTTCTTAATTGGCTACTTCAAATGCCGCTACTTTTATGACTAATGGGGTTTCTAAAATTTTTTTTTAACAACACTAAGTATATAAACATCTGATATATGAAACAATTAATAATTAGAGCCAGAGTTTCAGGAAGTAAAAGGAAGAAGAGACAGGGGGTATGTCCGGAGGGCTAAGTGTACCCCATAATACTCTCCATGATGTATGCAGACCCCTACATCCTTATGGAACACAGTCTGAAAAGTCACTGATTCCCACTCAATTGCCTCTTGGTTATACACAGCTTAATTAAAAAAACCAGTGAAGTCACCACAGCAAATAGGAAAAAAGAAAACCATACGTTTGAATTCCTTTACTCCTCCTAAAAGATCAGCCAAATTAAGTAAGATTTCAGAAACCAGAAAGAAATGGCCACAAATATATAAATGACTTATTAAAAAGATCTCCACCATTCATCCGGATGTTAATATCAGTTTCATGTGAATGACTGTCTTCTTTGACACTAAATACTTTTCAAATTGGACTGTAATCTTAAAAATCAACAAATAAATGGCCACACTTCCACAGGTGGTTGAAATCTAATTTCTGTATGACTGAAGTAGACGGTAACAGTTAATTACAGAAGCTGCCAGTTAAGTGGAGACTTCAGCCCAGCCTTGCACACAAAGTTGGCTTGGCAGCCCCTGGGGGCAGCTTTAAAAATGTCGCTTCTGTGGTTGATGAATAAGGTGACAGTTCTCCTACCTATGAATTGCTCCCCGTGAGCAAAATGCTGATGCCTGAAATTAATTTCTATCCCTCTTGATCAGCATTCATTGATATTTATCCCTTCGAACTGCAGACTTTCCTCATTTTAGAGTCGGAAGCGAAGGAAGCCGAAACTAACTGGAGAGGAATATGGAGAGGAATCAGACATGAAATGTCCTCATCTGTCAACAGTTTAGCGTGAATGAGGCTGTCAGATCTTACACTAGGGGAGAAGTCACTGAGATTCTTTCCCTAGAAAGAGGGGAATCAAGTTCTCTATATGGATCAGTTTACACAAAAGCAGAAAGGACTCAAGAAACAGCATAAATAGCGCTCTTTTGGGGGTCTTGCAGGTAGAGAAGGGAGGGGGGACGAGGCCAGGGCGGGAGATGCCCGGGGCCAAGCTTACCTTCTTCACAATCTATACCTCCAGCCAGTTTTGGAAAGAATTCTAAGACAGACCCAGTCACTTAATTAAGGTGTCATCATTAACCCGAACTCCCTGTTACTGTGAAAGTCCGTGTGTGCCACAGACTCTTGGTAGGATAGAGACATGTCCCCATGGTCACAGAACCAAAGAGGGCCACCCGCTACCCACCCCCCTCAGGGTTAACATATTTTGCTCAGCTTCTCTTGAAGGGCCCGAGGCTACAGATTGCATAATTCAATGCAATCAAGTAGAGCAACAGGTAAACTAGTTCTTCACACAAAAGGAAAGACAAAAAGAACGGGAACATAAAACCACACGGCTAACTCAACCTCCAATCACTCAAATCATCAGATATTATGTCTCGCATTTTAAAACACACTCAGAAATTCTGATGAGCAGGTTTTAAAACTTCTCCCGGGCAGCATCAGAGCAAAATCCCATTGAAGGGGCAAGTGATGGGGGTCAGGAGAAAAGGGGGCAGCAAAACCTAAAGCCCAGTACCCAGGTGCACTGTGCTGAGAGACCTCAAAGGCTGAACTGGACCTGGAAGTGTCTGGCAAAGTTTCTGGAAAGTGGTATTGACCTGGGGGGAAGGGCTGCCGCTCCCTTCAGATAAAGCACCGCCTGGCTCCACGATTCAGGCCGCTGCCAGGAGCAAAGCAAACAGGCCGTCTGCTTACTGCCTGTTCACCTCCAGGTGCGATGGCAGGTGCTGGTTACCGTCTCTTTAAGGCCTGAAGTGCTGAGCTACCGCTCTCCTTCTCACTCTTTTCCTCCTCTGCTGCCATCCTAGACTCAGTTCCCTTCACCCGGATTTTGCATACACCCAGCCTCCATCCAGATCTGGCCAACTCCCTGGAGAATTCCCGGGGCTGTACTTTAGACTAACGCTGTCCAATAGAAATCGAAGTCATATACATAAGAGGAATTTTGTAGTAGCGCTGTGAAAAGGCAACAGGTCAGATGAACTGGAATAGTGTATTTGACTTAACCTAATATATCAAAAATATTACCCTTGTGACGCACAGCTGATGTAAGTGTACTAATGACATGCAGAATAATATTCTTTGTTTCCTATGAAGTCTCTGAAGTCTGTATTGTATATTTTTAGTTTACCTGCATTTTTAGTTGATCTGTAATCTGTGTACTTATTTTACCTGTATTTTTCTGTATTTTAAAATGTGTATTTTATATTTACAGCACATCTCAGTTCAGACTAGCCACATTTCGAGTGCTCAGAAACCACGTGTGACGAGTGGCTACCATGGTGGACAGTACAGATTTGGAGGGACAGCGTTCAGTTAGCACCTCGACTCTGGAGGCAGACTGTGTCCAAGTTTGCACTGAAACTGTTCAGCAGGTTACCTAAAAAAGGGATGCAATGTGTTTAGACCTGAACTTTCCGGACTTTGCAGTTAGATTGTCACTCACTTCTCATGTAGGAAATAGATCTATTTTGTTTATGACCGTGTGCTGGGGGGAAGGGGTTGGAGTATATGAGGGTGCCCCCTCCCTAGGCAGGATTTGTGACATAAAAAAGAACAATGGGCAGTCTGTGAAGCTCCAGCTTTTGCTTTGCTCATACAGGACTCCCAATGTACTCCAGAGGTGAAAGAGAAAGGATTCTTAAAACCCATGATTGCTGAGAGACACTGTTTGCAAATGAACATTCCATTTCTCAGGAGAATTACTATGACTTGGTGTCACAAAACAGAGAGATGCTCCAGAGACAGCCTCTTCTTCTCAGGCCGTTTTACTGCTGGCCTGGCCTGCCCAGAGACATGCAAGACGTGCCTTGCCAAGTTTTCACTGCGCGGTGATGTCATGAGTTATTAGATCTCAAATAAACAAGGCAATGTTTCCCCCAAATAATGGCTGTGATATGAACACGATTCAAGGAAAATTGCTTTCATTTTTGGAAGGTAGAGCAAGGAGATGGACGCTGCTGCAGCTGAATATTTATACCTCTTACCCGCTTCTAATATGCATTCCTCCCTCCCTCTCTCATTCCATCACTTGCAATTCCTGTGGCCTGGGTCTCTGGAATGCGTCCATCTGTAGTTCTGTCCTATTATCTTTTCTCTCTTTTCAGTTTAGACCTTTATTACCTCTTGTCCAAACTGTTACATCAATCTCCGTTCTGGCAGCTCCACCTCTAGACTCCCAAGACCCCAAAGCACCTTACAGAACACTCCCAGGAGAATCTTCCCCATGAGCTCTTATACTGCGCCTTCCCTGAACCTCTTCCAAGGTTCTCTGTTTTTCAATACATTGCAGGTTCCAAAGCCTCCAAATTGTGGCCTCAAATTGCCACAAACTGTCAGACTTCTGCTTGATTATGCCCAATCTGTACCTGTCCACGCTCTTTCCAAACTAGGGATTACAAACATATCAGACTTCTAACTGCTGTGACTTGGTGTCCTGAATAGCTCCTTACCATCTCTCTGAAAGTCTGTTGAAATCTGACCCATCCTTCAAACCCCTTCTCAAATGCCGCTTCTTGCATGAAGCCCTTACAGATTACTCCAAATGGAGTACTTGTGTTCTCGACTCCTTTGCAACCATCTAAGATTCAGTACTTCTCTTAGCGTCCCATGCTGTATGACTGTCATCGCTTTGTCACCCTTGCAGCTACTGGAAAGTACGTTCTTTGGAGGCAGAAAGTGTGTCTTCTCGTATCTGAATCATTTCCGTGTGGCAGCTGCATCACAAATACTTGTTGCCTTACGTTTAACTACATAAATCACAAAGTAAATTAGTATCTCTTATCTGAATGCAGTCATGCTTTCTGTCTGCCCTAACTTTGATCTCCAGGAATTCAGGAACTCTATTTTTATCCTAAGAATAAAAACTCAAAACAAAACAAAACAAAACCCCAAAAAACCCTTGAAGGAAGATCAAAGAGAAAAGCGGATTTAAAAGTCCTTTCCTCTATCAGTATTCAAGACCTTCATCCTAGAATAACAGAAGTCCCTGAGTACACTTCTCTCTCTCTCACGTAACCTGGGGAGTATCTAGATAAAATCAGGAGTCTAGAACAAACGTGACAGGGGTTGGTAAGAATTCAGGTCCCCTGGCAGAGGCTAGATGGAAATGTAGGTGGTTAGTTACATGCCCCCGCTGGGCTTGTGCAGCCAAACAGCCCGAGGCTGACTAAAATCTAGCTGTTTTACCTCTAGGAAAGAAAGGAATTCCTCTATGAAAGACATGGATTTCTGACGATACAAGTGATTGCCTTCTACATTTTTCCTCCATCCCAAATCCAAATGAATGATGTGTTTTAAGTCTGCACTCTTAACTCCCAGTGGTAAAAGGAAGTTCAACAAAGCTCCAAGATCATGCCACCAGAACCAACATTATTAACAGTGTCAACATAGCTATAGCAGCCTATTTCTACCACCTATCAAAGCAACAAAGCAGCAAAACACTTTATCATCACTGTGGCCCACTCCTGCCCCCGTAACTACAGTAAAGAAGACGAACACGCTCTCTCGAGCATATACAAATATAAAATATATAAATTACGTATTTAGAAATTTTACATAAACATAAAGCTACATAATCTTCCCACATTTTCCAATCTAGCAAACGGAGGCTTGAAATCAACAAGGCAATATCACTAAGCAAAGAAGACACACTTCTCCAAAAAGTGATGCCTGAAAGGTAACCGTGACCTCTTCACCGCGACTCGCCAAGCAGCCCACCGTTAGGAGTCTCAAGTCTTGTTTCCCTGCTAGGATAGAAGTTGAGAGACTCCTTACCGCTGAGAACTGGAGGCGTCTGTAATCCAAACGGTACCTGCCAAAGCCTTCCGTAAAAGCCACCTTATCCGTGCCCAGCGCCTGCAACTGACATCTCCTATTTCACGACGAGCAGCAAACCGGAATCTCCCCAGAAACCGCTAATACTGAAAGTGGTCCCGGAGCTCCCCGAGACGGCTCACATTTCAGGGCCAAGGGAAAAATGAAAACTTTCGCGTCCCCAGCGCGCTCTCTTCGGCAGGGGCCGAGGGGTCCAGGCAAGCCTTGGCCAGGGCCACGAGGGGAGCGGAGCCGGCCGCGCGGCGCAACGCCCAGGTGCCGAGGCGGGTCACGGGGGAGGCAGGGGCGGAGCGTCCCCTCCCACGCCCCCCACTCCCACCCCGGCTCAGAGCCGGTCCGGCGGGGTCGGCGTCGGAGCGGAGCTGCGAAAGCCGAGCCCCTCCCGGCCCCCGCCCCGCACTCACGATCTTGAGCAGGTCCAGTCCGCTCGCCTGGTCCATGACTCTCCATGTGCCTCTCCCGGGAAGGGGCGACGAGGGCTGGCCGCGGCAGCCTCCGAGGACCCCGAGGTCTCCCCCGCCCCTTCCCTCCCTCGGGCTTCGGGGAAGCCGAGGAAAATGGAAGCCGGAGAAGAGCCCGGGGCGCGGGGGGGGGGGGGGGGGGACGGGAGGGGGAGAGGGGCAGGGGCGCCGGCGCCCGCAGGGGAGAAGGGGGTGGCCACGCGCGGGGGGAGGAGAAAGCGGCAGAGGGGGAGACCCAGGCCGGAGCGAGCGGCCGGGCGAGGGATCCGGGCAGAGGCGGCGCCGGGAGAGACGGAGCTCGGCGCCCGGGCGGCTCACAAAGAAAGGGGCGGGCGCGGCGATCTCGCTACCTGTGCGGCCGCTCCGAGCGCCCCCGCGGGAGCCGCGTTCTCCGGCAGGTCCATCGGGATCTCTTGCGCCACCGCCGCCGCCGCTGTGGGAGGCGACTTGGACAGGTCGCTCTGGACCATTGGCGAACGGTCGGCCGGGAGCCAGCAGCCGGCCCCCGGCGGCGGGTCCCCTCCTCCGTTCCCCGCCCCCCGCTGCAGGGGCCGCCCGGGGCTCGCGGCGCTCAGGGCGCGGGGCGCGGCCGGGCCAGGTTGCGAGCGAGGCGCGGGGCAGCCGGGCGGCGGGGGGCGCGGGCAGGGCGAGCGCCGAGCGGGCACTGGAGCCGCCGGCGCTGGGGCAGGTCCTTGCCGAGAGGGAGGGCGCTCCGGCCGCGCGAGCCCAGGGGGAGGCGCGTCGGCCGGCGAGAGTGACAGGCCACCGAAAGGCCGAAAAGTTGCCCGCGGGAGGCGCGGGCCGCCGGGGCCCCGGCGCAGCCGCTGCGCGTCGCCGTGGCACGCGCGCTGGAAAGTTTTCAAAGCCGCGAAAGCCAGGCCTCGCTCCCGGGGGCTTCCTTTCTCCGGCGGCCGAGCTCCAGCCCCTCCGCGCCCCACGAGCCCGCGGGCGGGAACAGGTCGCTCGCCTCGGAGACGCGGGAGGCTCCTCTCCGCCCCTGCACGCCCGAAATCTGTCAAGGCCTCGCGCGGGCCCGGGGAGCAAGTGTCTACTGAGGACCTCCCATCCCCATCGACCGCTGGAGCCCCTGGACGGCGGCAGTGACGAGGAGCCAGCAGAGAAACGCCGCCGGTGACCCGAGGATTGCGGCCCCGCCCGAATCTGCAGCTGGCCTGGGCTCCTGGGTCCAAATCGACCCACTTCCAAATCCGAAGTTTTCCCTTTATGGCTCCGGGTTGGCTTCATCTTTGCCAACTGCTTCTTCCCTCTTTCTGTAGAGTTGAGAAGTCTTAATATCCCATTTTGGACGTGCAAGCATTTCCTTAGGATTCTGAACTCTTGATAAGAGAGTAGCAGCCGTAGCAAGAATGTTTCCTTTACGGCATAACGTTCAGCTATTCCTAATAAGACGTATTTTTTGTATTACAGGGTAGCTCGTATTTCAACAACTTTTACTACAGTGGAACTTTATGTAGAACAAGTTTTCCCGGCATCGGTGTGGTTTTTGTAACAATTGAATGTAGACAGTTCTGGATACTGAAATATACATACGGAAATTTACTACCATAGGCTTCAGCTGCGTTTTATATTTTGCCATGGTGTATTAAATTATTATGGGATACAGTCCTTGTTCTTCTCAAAGATAAATGCATCCACCTCCATCATACAGTGATCTGAGTCAGGCTTAAAGAACAGGTGTTGGTTAGGCATATCCAAAATGTCATTGATTTTCTTAATCTTCGGGGTTAAAATTGTCATTTTTATTTAAGTGTGACTGAAGGTTCAAAAACAAACTCACAGAATAAGATACTAGATGTGTGGTTACCAGAGGGTTAGCTGAAGTCAGTCAAAGGTGAAAACTCCCAGTTATAAGATATCTAAGTACTAGGGATGTAATGTACAACGTGATAAACGCAATGAACATTGCTATCTGTTATATACGAAAGTTGTCGGGAGGGTAAATCCTAAGCGTTCTCATCACAAGGAAAATTTTTTTCCTGTTTTTTAAATTTTGTATCTATACGAGATGATGGATGTTCACTAAACTTATTGTGATAATCATTTCATGGTGTATGTAAGTCACATCATTATGCTGTACACCTTAAACTTATGCAGTGTTGTATTTCAATTAAATCGCAATAAAAATGGAAGAAAAATACATACATACATATTTCCAAAATAGGGGGGAAAACCTGACTGAGTGTTAAACAGAAGCAGTGAAAAATTGGTTAACAACAACGACGATAATAGTAAAGTCACATTTTGAAAAGCAACAGACAGGGGAGCTGGAAAGCTGTTGTTTAGGATGTGGGTGGGTGGCCAGCCAGCCAGGGAAGGGGGCACCCTCTGCTTTGTAGCCATGGCTAGTAGCCTTCCCAAAACCTTGGCTAAGATTTGTTAAAAAAAAAAAAAAGCAATCAGCAGTGCTTTTGCATGTGTGTATATATATATGCATGTATGTACATACAAAAGTGGAAGAGACATTGTATTTAAAGTTTTGGAGTTACTATTTTAGTTCCACGATTTGCCGATGGCATCACTCTTCTAGGTCAGTTAAGGAAACTTCAGTTTTTTTAAGAGAGTGTTTAAATCTCTCTTAAGAGCATTAAAGACTAGGGATAACATTAAATCTGGTTCTAGATTAGAGTGTAAGCTCTGTGTGGACAGGAGCCATGGTTATTCACCAGGGCACACTCAGAATCTGGCCTGTTTCCCCTGAATTCTTTCAATATCCATTCAATCAAACATATATCAAGCTTCCTCTGTTGCCACTGGATGAGCACAGACAACAAAACCCAGAAATCTTGGAGCTTAAAGTCTAGTTAGTAAGCACGTAGAAACCAGTTAATACATTCTTGAATGAATGAATGACGGATGAATTCTAACACTTAAAAAATGCCAGGTTTGCTGAAACAGTGTTTCCCCATGACATGTTTGACTTCTCATAGTATACTTAAATATCCGTGCATTCGCTTTCAATTTACGACCATTTGGGAAGTTAAATTTTATCTTTCATCAGATTTTTTTTTTACAGAGACCACAAAACAGCAAAACAACCTTGAAAATCATTTAAAATAATGCTTATACTTATAGCCAAGCCAAGTTTGAATTAAAGGTTCAAATGTGATAGAGTATATTTTATTCATTTCATTAATGTTTGATACTCAACTCTTTGTTTTTATGTTTCTCTCTGCCACTAGACAGAGTTCCTTGGGGACAGCCGATTGGGTCTTACTCATTTTATCATCCCCCATCCAGCATGGTGTCTGGCTTAGATGGAGGCTGAAAACTCCTGTTGCACAAATGAATGAGTGAATGACTGAATGATCTGTCTTCACATGCCTTAAAACATAGCATATAACTTTGCAAGTTTTAACAAAGACATTTACCTAATCACTACTCCCCTGAAAGGATTATATTAATTCTTTCCTTAATAACCTGCGCTCATTTAATTAGCCTGCATTGAGCAGTAACACAATACAATGTACCCATTCAGACTCTAGTCTGACTCGTAAAAGTTTTCAAGTAAAAAGTAACACAATGTTACCCCTACCTGAAAAAGGGAACAATGTCAGAATAAATACAGAGGGATAAATGCTTGGGAAACTTATGGTGGATGTTTTCTATTATGGTCAGTTTTGTTTGTAACCTACCTTGGCTTGGGCAGTACTTAAAAGCCACGGATAAAAGCTAAAATTTGATATGGAACGCCTAATTCTTTTCAATGTTAAAAGGTATGCAGATGCACCCCAGGAATAATGGATGTACAATCATCAGCGAAGGCATTTAAATGCAGATGACTAATTTGTTCAAGCTGTACGTGAACTCCGGTATGCTCATTAGTCTTTGTAATGGACAGGCATATTCTGGGCATTATTAATGCTCTAAAATGAGAACAGAGGCTGGTAAGAAACTTTGGCCAAGGAAGCCAGAAGTTTAAAAGAGTTGGGGTGTTTTTTTCCCCTGTAAGTAGAAGAACCAGTGATTATGATTACTTTACTTCTCCTCTCTTGCTTGTAGATTTGTGATTGTATTTAAGACCTTGGAGTAAGAGTTCTTCAGGACAGATATGCACCAGTGTGATTTCTTATCTTACTTAGTAAATCATTTTTCACCTCATTCACGGTTCTGGATCTCCACCATTATTAACAGCATTTTCATAAGGATATACCTGTATCAGCCACTGGCCTAACTTGGTATGATAATTCCACTAAGTTGTACATTTGCTTTTTGGAAATGTATGCTATAAAATGAATTCCCTGAATTACAGATTGTTATTTAAAAGTATATAAAGTAGCAATGACCTATATACAGTACCAAATGTAGATGGATGGCTAGTGGGAATCTGCTGCCTAGCACAGGGAGATCTGCTCTGCGCCTTGTGACGACCTAGAGGGGTGGGATAGGGAGGGTGGGAGGGAGACGCAAGAGGGAGGAGACATGGGGATATAGGTATACGTATAACTGATTCACTTTATTGTACAACAGAAACTAACATTGTAACAACATTGTAAAGCAATTATACTCCAATAAAGATGTGGGGAAAAAAAAGTATATAAAGATGCAATCACATCCCGTATAAGAGGGTTGTGTGTGTGCACGTGTATGGTGAATCTCAGTGTATACAACTGAGATACCGAAGTGGTCAAGGAAAGCTTAACTTCACTTCCAAAGTAAAGGCTTCACAGAAGTAATAAGATTTCATGAGCTCCTAAAATTACCCAGGAGACAGAGGTTTGGAATATCCAATACTGTATAGCACTTTTTAGTTTCTAAAGCACATTTATTTATTTATTTTTGTGGTACGTGGGCCTCTCACTGTTGTGGCCTCTCCCGTTGCGGAGCACAGGCTCCGGATGCACAGGCTCAGCGGCCATGGCTCACGGGCCCAGCCGCTCCACAGCATGTGGGATCTTCCTGGACTGGGGTACGAACCCGTGTCCCCTGCATCAGCAGGTGGACCCTCAACCACTGCGCCACCAGGGAAGCCCAGCACATTCATTTATGATTTGACTGATTTCTCATCCAAATCATAACTATAACAACTGGTACTTTGGTTTACACACAAGGTGCCAGGCTCTGTGCTAAGGTTTTATGTATATCATCTCATCTATGAAGTAGGTATTAGGACAGGTCACATTGCGGTAACAAATAAGCCCTATAGGTATTTAGTGGATTAGGGGACGAGAAGTGCATTCCTTTGATGTTGGGTAGCTGTTCGCCATCAGAAGGAGCTCTGCTTCATGCTGACATTTAGGAACCAAGTCCTGAGTTACGATCCACTGTTTTGAAAATGTGGCCATGGAACGTACATTGTGGAAGATGGTGGAGCCTGCAAATTTTTTACTGGCCAAGCTTGGAAGTGGTATAAATCTCTCCTACTTATTATGTTTTACTGGCTAAAACTCTATCCCATGGAAAACCTACAAGCCAAGCTGAGAACCATAGTCCAGTCAGGTGCCTTAAGAAAAAAAAGAGAGTGAATTTTGACGAACAGCTAGCAAAGACTGACTTAACCAAGCATGAATAGCTGATGAGTGGCAGGACTTAAACACATGCCCAACTCTAAGACCTGTTTTGAGTTCAACACAGTTGCCTGTCTGGTGGACTTCAAAGAGCTCTGCCACCCAGGTTAAGGCTGCATTTCTGGTTGGAGGGACAGATTTACATATTTCTATTGCTGGCGCGCTGTGATGACTACATTCATGTACTTGCTAGAATTAGGCCTGCTGTGAATAGCAGAAACGATATTAATCCAAGTCATTGTGTGTGTGTGTGTGTGTGTGTGTGCGCGCGCGCACGCATGCATTATAATCTAGGGCAATAGAGATATTGGCATTGAACAATGTATGGCTTCTGTACTTATTGAATACACAGATTAGGCAACATATGGATAAATTATGATGAATATGAGTGAAAAATAATTTGGGAAGAACTTGAAAAGATCAGGGGAAAATGTTCCAGGCAAAAAGAATAGAGAATACAAAGATGGAAGGTGAAGAAATCCAGTACAGCCAGAAAATAGCGTTGGGAGGTGAGGGGGCAGGCAGATAACGATAATGAAAAATATGTCATTGACTCTTTTGCTCTCCTATGGCCCCATTCTTTTGATAAGAACGCCTCATTTCTAAGCAAAGCCTTTGGCCTCTCCTGCCTTTTCTTTTCACTTCTTTATGGGAGGCACACACACGTATGTTCATGTGTCGTAGGACTATAGAAAATGAGACCTGCTCTATCAAGAAAAGCATCTGAATTTACACATTCACAGTAGTCAGTTTATTTGTAGCTGAGATTGCTAGCTGCCCACACCTCCTTTTTATGGAACCCCTGTTTTTAGCTGGACACATTCGCACCTGGAGTAAAAGACTATATACAGTACTTCCTAGTCTCTCTAGCAGCTACGTGCAACTATGGGGCTGCATTCTGTTGACCGTTAGCAAAGTGGGTGAACAATTTCTGGGATGTACCCATAAAAGGGAGAGAAGTGCTTTGATTTCCTTTCTTTTCCTGCTGACCAGATTGTGGATATATTGGTTAAACCATGAGCGGACGTTTTAGACAGGGAGGCCATAGGAAAGCCACTTGTTGAGGTTGAATGAGCATAAAAAAAGCACCGGGGCCATTGATGGTACCATAACACCACCACACCAGCTCTGGATTGCCTACTTTCAGACTTCTTTTAAGTGAGGCAGAGAGAAGCATTTATATTGCTTAAGCTTCTCTTACTTTAGGTTTTTTTTTAGATAAATCCTACCAAACCTAACCAAACCTAGTAACCATTTCATTACTCAAAACATTCTGTTTCTTTTTAAATTAACTTTCTTGAATGAAATAATGCCATTTGCAGCAACACAGATGGACCTAGAGATCATCATACTAAGTGAAGTAAGACAGAGAAAAATGTTATATGATATCACTTATGTGTGGAATCTAAAAAAAAATGATACAAATGAACTTATTTACAAAACAGAAATAGACTCACAGACATAGAAAAACAAACTTATGGTTACCAAAGGGAAGGTAAAAAGGTGGGGGGGGAAGGGATATATCAGGAATTTGTGATTGACATATACACACTACTATATGTAAAATAGATAAAGAACAAGGACCCACTGTATAGCACAGGGAACTCTACTCAATATTTTATAATAACCCATATGGAAAAAGAATCTGTAAAAGAATATATATATATATACACACACACACATATATGTATCTGAATCACTTTGCTGTACACCTGACACTACCACAGCATGATAAATCAACTATACTTCCATTTTAAAAAATTAAATTAACTTTCTTAAGGTACAATTTATCTTAACTTGATTTTTAGATTACGGGAACACTGGCTTCATAAAGTGAGGGCAGGTGTTGGGAAGTGTTTCCTCCTGTTCTATTTTTGGGAGGAGTTTCTATAGAATTAGTAATACTTTTCTTATAAATATTTGTAAGAATTCACCAGTGGGTCAGGAGTTTTCTTTGTGGGAAAGCTTTTAAGTGTCAGTTCAATTTCTTTAATTGATATGGGACCATGCAGGTTTTTTATTTCTTCTTAAACTTTGATAGTTGGTGTTTTTCAAAGAATTTGTCCATTTCATTTTAGTTATCAGTTTTATTGGCATAAAGATGTTATTCACATTTTCTCATTATCCTTTGAATGTTTGTGGGATCTATAAGGACACTTCCTTTTTGTTCCTGATATTAACAAGTTCTGCATCCTTTCTTCTTCTCTTGATTAGTCTGACTTGGGGTTTTTAAATTTTATTGATCTTTTCTACAAGCCAGCTTTATGTTTCATTGATTTTCTTAATTGTTTTTATGTTCTCTATTTTTAAAAAAAATTTCTTCTCTTATATTTATTATTTCCTTCCTTCTGATTGCTTCGGGTTTACTTTTTTCTCTTCTTTTTTTCCTAGTTTCTTAAGGTGGAAGTTTAGATCATTCTTTTTATATGTGGTAAAAATACATATTTTTATATCTGTTCTAATTGAATCATTTGACAGTATACATTTCCCTTTAAGCACCAGTTTACCTGCATCCACAAATTTTGACTTGTATTTTTCTTTTCATGTGAATCAAAATATTTTCTAACTTCTTGGGTGATTTCCTATTTCACCCATGGGTTATGTACCAGTGAGTTTTTAAAGTTCTAAATGTATGGGAGACTTTCTAGATATTTTTCTGCTTTTAATTTATACTTTAATTCCACTTTAATCAGAGAATATACTTTCAATCATTTTAATTTTAATGAAATTTGCTTTAGGTTCAAAAATCATCTACTCGGTGAGTTTTTTTGTGTATATGTGAAAATAAGTTGTATTCTGCTGTTGTCAGGTAGAATGTTAGATAAATGTAAATTAGATCAAGCTGCTTGCAGTGCTTTTTAGTTATTCCATATTTGTACCGATTTATTTTTTGTCTACGTATTCTATCAATTAATGAAAAGGCGTGTTGGGCTTCCCTGGTGGTGCAGTGTTTGAGAATCTGCCTGCCAATGCAGGGGACACGGGTTCGATCCCTGGTCAGGGAAGATCCCACATGCTGAAGAGCAACAAAGCCCGCGAGCCGCAACTACTGAAGCCTGCGCGCCTAGAGCCTGTGCTCCGTGACAAAAGAAGCCACCACAGTGAGAAGCCCCTGCACCGCAATGAAGAGCAGTCCCCGCTCGCAGCAACTAGAGAAAGCCCACGTGCAGCAACGAAGACCCAACGCAGCCAAAAATAAATAAATAAAATAAAAAATTTTTTTAAATTAAAAAAAAAGAAAAGGAGTGTTGAAGTCTACAAGTATAATTTTGGATTTTTTAAATTAACTATGTTTTTTTTCTTTTTTTCAAAAATTTTTTTTTACTGTGGTAAAATACATATTACATGACATTTACCATCGTGACCATTTTTAAGTGCATAGCTCAGCAGCATTAAGCACATTCATGCTGTTGTGCAACGTCAACACTCTCCCCACTTCAGACCTTTCCCATCTTCCCAAACTGAAACCCTGTACCCACTAAACAGTAACTCTCCATCCTCGCCTCCCCTACTCCTTGGCAACCACCATCCTACTTTCCGTCTCAGTGAATTGGACTACTCTACATACCTCATGTAAGTGCAATCATACAGGCTTTGTCCTTTGTGTCTGGTTCATGTCACTTAGCATAATGTCCTCAAAGTTCATTGTACCGTGCGTCCACACTTCCTGCCATTTTAAGGCTGAATAGTATTTCACTGTATGTCTCCACTACAGCTTGTTTATCTGTTCATCTGTCAATGGACACTTGAGTTGTTCCCACATTTTAGCTCTTGTGCATAATGCTGCTATGAACAAGGATGTGGTTAATCCTTTTTTTTTTTTTTCAGGGCTTTTCTTTTCAACCACATGTCATTCACTTTCTAAACTCTATTTATTGTATGCTTAATTGTGAACAAAGAGATCCTGAGAAGTTCATCTGTTTCCACTTGTGGCTACATTTTGAAATTTGGAATATTGGGTCTCTATGGAATGCACACCTTCAGAAAGACTTTTCCCTGGGTATCACAGGATCTGTTTTATGTCAGTTTAGGAGAGGAATGAGTATTTTTTAATGGTACTCAGGAGCTTTTGATGGGTAGATGACCACCAACAAGTGGGATGAGTCAGTTCTGCAGGTGTTACAAGAAATCAACAAATTTCCTCTTAGGTCATTATTAAGTTGAAGTGATATATATATATAATATGATTAATTCTTAAGTATTTCATTTTATTTCCTTGATGCTAGTATAATTAGAGTTGTTTTCTCAATTTCCTTTTCAGAATGTTCATTGTTAGTGTATAGAAATACAACTGATTTTTGTGCGTTGTCTTTTTATCCTGATACTTTACTGAATTTGTTTACTAGTTCTAAGAGTCTTTCTGTGGAACCTTTAGGGTTTTAGACATATACAATTATATCATCTGTGAATAGAGATAATTTTACTTCTTCTTTTCTAATTTGTATGCCTTTTATTTCTTTTTCTTGCCTAACTGCTCTGGCTAGGACTTCCAGTACCTTGCTGAATGGAAGTGGTGAAAGCAGTCTTTCACCATTAAATATGATGTTGTTGTGGGTTTTTCATATATATCTTTTATTATGTTAATGTAGGTTGTTGAGTGTTTTTATCATGAAAAAGTGTTGAATTTTGTCGTTTTCTCTGCATCAATTGAGATGGTCAGGTGTTTTTTTTTCTCGTTCCTTATGGTAATGTGGTGTATTACATTGATTGATTTTCATATTTTCTTATTCCCTGCATTTCAGGAATAAATCTCACTTGGTGTACAATCCTCTTAGTATACTGTTGAATTCAGGTTGTTAGGGTTTTTTTTGTTTTTTTTTTTTTTGCGGTACGTGGGCCTCTCACTGCTGTGGCCCCTCCCGTTGCGGAGCACAGGCTCCGGACGCGCAGCCTCAGCGGCCATGGCTCACGGGCCCAGCCGCTCCGTGGCATGCGGGATCTTCCCGGACCGGGGCATGAACCCGTGTCCCCTGCATCGGCAGGCGGACTCCCAACCACTGCGCCACCAGGAAAGCCCTACTCGTAGCTCTTTTGCACTTGGTAAATATAATCTTCAACCTCTAACATTCCTGCTGAGGAAAAAAATTCATTTGGCCTTAGGATATGGTAATGCAAACATTTTTTAAAAGTTCTGAGATAAAGTCATATTTTTCTCTTGAACACAGATAAACACTTTGTTCACTGCTCTTTCACCGCTCCCACCCGACATCACTCCTTTCAATATTTCTCTCCTCCCTTCATTCTTTCCTGGCTCACTCTTGGCCTTTCCAGCCAGAAATAAACACATCTCAGAGAGCAAACCAAGCTTTCCTTCCTCTGGTTCTCTTCTAGGTCCATGAACAGGTACTCTCTGGACCTCTGCATAGAGTAGCTGTTTTAACACTCCTAGCTTGTCATATTATCAAACTGAGGAAGGTCTTTTGAATACATGCCCTCCACAGTGGTCCATTAGCACCATTTAAGATGTGCCTACCTTGTGTGGGGTGTTACTTCTCACCTCAACAGACTAATTGCTCCAGGGGAAAAGTGCTATAGAGCTGTCCTAGCCAATTCAGTAGCCCCTAGTCTAGTGAGTCCTTGAAAGGTAACTAGGGCCACCTTTAAACCTTTTTAAACCAAAGCAATGTACCCCCAAAAGACTAAAATATCTTATAAATAATTGTATATTGACTCTATGCTGAAATGATCTATGTTGAGTATGTTGTGTTAAATACAATAGATGTTATGGTATTAAAATAATTCAAATTAACTATTAAAATCAATCTCACCGGCTTCCTTTTACTTCTGAAATATAACCACCAAAAAAAACACTTGAATTGCTTCTGTCATTACGTACATGGCTTGCATCACATTTCTGCTAGACAGTGCCGTCTGAGAGGATTGTGGATTACCTGCTTGGATTCCCTAAGAAAAGCAAAGATTCTTGAACTCTAAGTTATAGTCTATTACTGCTGTTATTTTTTTTCCCATTGGGATGAACCTCTTAGTATACACAGGAAGTGGTTTTTTTTTTCTATTGTGGTAAAATATAGAGAGCATATAATTTATCACTTTAAGTATTTTTAAGTGTACAGTTCAGGGGCATTAAGTACATTCGCACTGTTGTGCAGCCATCATCATTATCCGTCTCCAGAACTTTCTTCATCTCCCTAGACTGAATCTCCGTACTCAGTAAACAATAACACCCTATTCTCCCCTCCCCCCACTCCTTGGCAGCCGCCATTCTACTTTCTGTCTCTATGAATTGACTCCTCTAGGGAGCTTACATTAGTGGAATTATACAGTATTTGTCCTTTTGTGACTGGCGTATTTCACTTAGCATAATACCTTCAAGGCTCAACCAGGTCAGAGTTTCCTGCTTTTTTAACACTGAATAATATTCCATTGTTTGCATCGACTACGTTTATCCATTTATCCACCAATGGACACGTGGCCTGCTTTCACCTTGTGCTATCGTGAATCATGCTGCTGTGAACATGGGTGTACAGATACCTCTTTGAGTCCTTGCTTTTAGTTCTTTTGTGGATATACCCAGAAGTGGAGTTGCTGGATCGTAGAGTAATTGCATTGTTAATTTTGGGGGGGAACTGCTGTACTGTTTTCCATAGTGGCTGCACCAATTTACATTCTCACCAACAGTGCACAGAGCTTCCAATTTTTCCACATCCTCACAAGCGCTTGTTCTTTTCTTTTTCTTTCTTTCTTTCTTTCTTTTTTAGTACCATCCTAATGGGTGTGAAGTGGTATCTCGCTGTGGTTTTCACTTGTGTGATGAGTGACGTTGAGAATCTTTTCATGTGCTTGTTGGCCGTTTGTCTTACCTTCTGTGAGGAATGTTTATTCAAGTCCTTTGCCCGTTTTTAAACGGGTTTTTGGTTTTTGTTGTCGTCGTTGTGAATTGTAGGAGTTCCTTATATATTCCAGATCTTAATCCCTTACCAGACATGTGATTTGCAACTACTTTCTCCCATTCCATGGGTTGCCTTTTCACTCTGTTGGTAGTATCCTTTGATGCACAGAAGTTTGTAACTTTGATGAAGTCCAATTTATCTATTTTTTCTTTTATTGACTGTTGCCAAACCTAATGGCATGAAACGCTTCCCCTCTGTTTTCGTTGAAGAGTTTTACAGTTTTAGGTCATACCTTGAGGTCTTTGATTCATTTTGAGTTAATTTTGTATACGGCGTGATGTAAGAGTCCAACTTTTGGATTCCCAATGTTCAGTACTGTATCTTCTTAGATGATTAAACAATTAGAAAACCATATTCATGACAAACAGCGATAGGAATGTGCTTATTCGGAGATGCCCTTTGATGAGAATCTTTAATGGTAGGAAGAATTTTATATGGAGTATCCCACTCCTTAAACCACAGAAAAGGCTCATGTTTAGTTTCAAAGCTCCCTGGTACTTTTCCTTAAAAAACTCCCATTTTCAAAACTTAGGGAACTCCTCCTTCCACCTCTCCCTGAAAGAGACCTAAAACATGGAGCAAATATTAAACAGAAATCTCAATGAGATGGCTTTAGGATACAGAGGTCTTCTTTTAAATGTTTGATAGCTGTTTACTCTGTGCCAGGCAGTCTCCTTTACTATGATGCTTCCCACTCGTGTGCAAGAGGATATTGTTACCTCTATCTCACAGCTGAGAAAACTGAGGCTCAGAAAAGTTAAATCACCACAGTGCATTAAGTAGAGTGCCCTGTGCTATACCCAAAAAACAGGGGGTATACGTATATGTGTAGCTGATTCATTTTGCTGTACAGTAGAAACTAACACAACCTTGTAAAGCAACTATACTCCAATAAAAATTAATTTAAAAATATAAATAAAAAAGAAAAGGTAAGTGATGCAGGATCTCAGCTCGATATACGTTTCCAATTCTGGGCTCAGATACTTAGTTAATATCTGTCTCCAAACATTTAGTTAATAACCAGTAAAATTCTTGTAAAATTAAGCAAAATATGAATCCTTATTTCAATAGGACTGGAAGAAATACTAGTGTAAACAATGAAAAGAACTTCTCTCTAGAATTCAACCTCAATCTTGTTACAGATGTGTCCCTACCATTTGTTATGATTCCTTCGTCGTGTCTATTTTTAACTGTTCCCACAATTCTATTGGCAAGCAGATCCCCAGTAAAATGCCACTCAAGATGTCAGAGCCATAGTCTTAATTTGCCTCGTGTTTGTACTTTCGGTTACTGCCATTCTAGTGCTTTTAGCTGATTAGTCTTCACTTAGCTTCAGGTTTTTGTCATTACAAAAGGATACGGAAACAAACGCTTACCATTTTCTAAATCTCTAACACATATTTAGAACAAAAATTTTCCAGCAATTCCTATACTATTTAGTGACATATTTGTGACCCTCCCTTTCTTATTTTAGGCTAGCACATCATTTGGTACTTCAGTGATCTCTTTTTTATTAAGGTAAAATTCCTGTAAGATAAAATTAACCATTTTAAAGTACACAATTCAGTGGTACTTAGTACATTCACAATATTGTGTAACATCACCTCTATCTAGTTGAAAAATGTTTTCATTTCTCCAAATGGAAACTCTGTACCATTAAATAATAATTTATCCTTTCTCCCTCCTCCCAGCCCTTGGTAGCCCCTAATCTTCTTTCTATTTCCCTGAATTTACCTATTCTAGATATTTCATATAAGTGGAATCATACAATATTTATCCCTTTGTGTCTGACATTTCACATAGTACAATATTTTGAAGGTTCATCCATGTTGTAACATGTTTCAGAACTGTATTCCTTTTTATGGTTGAATAATAGTCCATCGCATGTATAAATCACATTTTGTTTATCCATTTATCTATTATGGGCATTTGGGCTATTTTCACTTTGGGGCTGTTGCGAATAGTGCTGCTGTGAACATTCATGTACAAGTTTTTGTTTGAACATCTCTTTTCAATTCTCTTGGGTACATACTTTGGAGTGGGTTGTTGGGCGAAATGGTACTTCTAGGTTTAACATTTTGAGGTACCACAAAGTGTTTTCCACGGTGGCTGTACCATTTTACATTCCCAAAAGCAATGTGCAAGGGTTCAGATTTCTCCACATCCGCACCAACACTTACAATTTCCCATTGTTTTGATTATAGCTATCCTAATAGGTGTCAAGTGGTAGTTCATTATGGTGTTGATTTGCATTTCCCTCACGACTAGTGATGTTTAGCATTTTTTCACGTGTGTTTTGACCATTTCTATATCTTCTTTGGAGAACTGTCTATGCAAGCTCTTTTCTCATTTATAATTGTGTCTTTTTTTTTTTTTTTGCGGTACGCGGGCCTCTAACTGCTGCGGCCTCTCCCGTTGCGGAGCACAGGCTCCGGACGCGCAGGCTCAGCGGCCATGGCTCACGGGCCCAGCCACTCTGCAGCACGTGGGATCTTCCCGGGCCGGGGCACGAACCCGCGTCCCCTGCATCGGCAGGCGGACTCTCAACCACTGCACCACCAGGGAAGCCCTGAGTTGTCTTTTCGTTGTTGATTTGTAAGAGTCCTTTATGCATTCTGGATGCTAAATATTTTCTCCCGTTCAGGAGGTTGTCTTTTCATTTTCTTGATAGTATCCTTTGACGCACAAAATTGTTAAATTTTGGTCAAGTCCAAATTATCTACTTTACGTTTAGTTGCTTGTGCTTTTGGTATCTTATCTAAGAGTCCATTACCAAATGTATGTGGCCTTTGTGTACCTGGCCTATGTTTATAATTTAACAGAAAGCTCTCTGAATCACATTGAACTCGGGTGGCCTCGGCCTGCAGCGGCTTGAAGCAGGGTTTTGGTTCCCGGCCAGTGATTGAGGTCGGGTCGTGGTGGTGAGAGCACCGAATCCTAGTCACTAGACCAGTGGTCAGTGACAAGGCCCTGGCCCTATGGCTTTGCAGAAGAAGAATTCCCGCAAAGATAGAAAGTAGTGAAACAAGTAAAGTATTTATTAGGAGAAAAAAGAAGTACAGTACGTGTGGATAGACGCACAGGAGGGCTCAGAGAGAGAGTTGCGCCCTCGTGGCTGTCTGAATCACTTTTATGGGGCATTCCTTCTGGGTTTCCTTTGGCCAATTTTTTTTTTTTAAACTTTGAAAAATGGCCAATCATTTTTATTTGCCTGGTTCAAAGTCCTTATTTGGTGTATCTCAGGATTTTCCCACGCGTGTGCGCGCACCTCTTAGCCAGAGGGATTCTACTGAAGTGGCCTATGGGTAGACTTAGCCACTTAGCGTCACTCCCCTTTTGACCGCCAAGGAGCCTTTCTGCACGTGTGTAGTCAGGGAGGTCTCCTGACTTTGAAAATGAGGAACATGTGGTCTCTTATCTTTTATCTGGGCCGGGACCAGCGTCCTCTCTCAATTGTCCTGTTATTTCCATCTTAGTCCACGAGGAATGAACTCAAACCATTTGCCCTGAGAGCCCATCTGTCTCCTGCCTCAACATATTTAAGGAAAATATCTCACTCATACTTGAAGAGGCACCTATAGGGGCTTTATAATTAAAGTCCTAATAACAGTATTATTATTTTTTTTTACCAAGATGGTACACTACATCCAAGCCTTCCAAAGAACTTTACAAATAATTGAAGCCTCACAACATTTTGGCCAAGAGCTGTCATTCTGCACATTGAGGACTTCGAGAGGAATGATATACTTTCGTCACATAAACCATAGACAGGAAACAGACCCAAAATGCCATTCTTTCATCCTAAAAGATCTCAAAGGGTTTATAAATGGAAACGACTAGGCTTAAGCGCAGACCCATGTAGCGAGAACACAAGTGTGCTCTGACCGCACACATTAAGGCCAGATAACAATTCGGGAGGGGTCGTCTACTTGGCTCCAGTATAAGTACCCCAGCAAGAGGAAGGGCAGGCTAGACGCGGGTTACTAGAGGTAATCTTGTAGAAAAGGGAGTAGGCAAGTTAAACCCTAGGCAACAGAAATACAATACTTCAGTGGAATGTATGCACAATTTGATCTTCTTACATTATACTACATGCTTACTACGTACCAGCGACCATGCAAAAGCTTTACACATTATTTAATTTCATCCTCACAACAGTTCTGTGAGGTGGGTTCCATTATTATCCCACTTTATATACAGGAAGAGACTTTTAGGAAGTTGAAAAATCTCACCCAAGGCTGAGCAGATCACGGTGGCAAGTAATGATTGGAGATATGTATGTATGTGTACACTGTGTGTATATATAGATGTATGTACGTATGTATATTGATTGCAGTATAATCATTTCTACTACTGGTATTAGAGATTTGTCTTGGAGTCATCTGACTGTAAAACGGATAAACAAATAGTAATTCAACATGGGGAAATTTTGCCACCATTGGGCAGCGTACACGTATTTTAACCTATGAAATAAAGATAATGACTCAAAAGGAGGGAAGGAGGGAGGAAAGAGAATGACTTGCTGAAACCTTGTCAGATCAAGGCAGATTTAACGAACCTCATTATGAAATGAGTCTGGCTCTAAACAGGCCATGCAGTCCGAGTCCTCTGTTCTAAATAAAACTCTACAATTTTCAAAATGGCTTCACGCGTCAGGGCACTGGCTGAAGTGTTGCACTGGCCTTGGTTTGAAGACCCACAAACACCATCCTGCTCTGAGGGGCTTTGGAGAAACCCTTCGTCCTCTCTGAAGATCAGGCTTCTTGTCAGAAAATTAGGAAAAATAATCTCTACTTCCTGAAGTTGTAGGAACTAAATGTACGAAAGAGCATAGAGAGTTTGACCAATGGAAACCAGTCCATAAATAGTAATCCTTCTTCTCTTATGCTTTCTTATTGGCAGAGAGAGAGTGAGGGGTATCCCCCAAGGTTTGGTTAACTTTCGCTTATATGCAGCAACAGTGAAGGGGCAGCAGGTGTGAGAGAAATACACAGTCAAAAGCTCTTATTAATAATTCTGTTACAATTATTTCCTTCCATGTCTTTCCTGAAAGCGTTAGCTGGCAGCTGTGACTCCTTCAAATGCTGAGCTCTTTATGCAGTGATTCTGAGTCCTATTTGCCAGTTGTTTGCAGGACAAGGGCACTGCCTCCTGCATTGTGCCCAGTGATGAATGTGACTGCCCAAATCTTTCTCTCTCACACACACACTCACACAGTCCAGAAGAAAAAGAGGAAACAAAGACATTCATAAAAAGTAGAGATCTGATACGCTAAGATTTTTCCCACCCCAACGCTATACCACTAAGCCAGACACCAAGTAATTGTGAAGAGATAACATTCATTTTACTTAAAATATTATCATGGGAGCTCTAGATCCAGAACACAAAATATCACATCTATATCTTCTTGCTGAGGAACAAATCCAGCTCTGATGGGAACGTAGATTAGTGCAGCCACTGTGGAAAGTAGTGTGGCGATTTCTCAAAGAACTAAAAATAGAGCTACCATATGACCCAGCAATTCCACTCCTGGGCATAGATCTGAAAAAAACAAAAACACTAATTTGAAAAGATACATGTACCCCAGTGTTCACAGTGGCATTGTTTACAATTGTCAAGATAGGGAAGCAACCCAAGTGTCCATCGCCAGATGAATGGATAAAGAAAATGCAGTATATACCTACAATGGAATACTACTCAGCCATAAAAAATGAGATAATGCCATTTGCAGCAACACGGATGGACTCGGAGGGTATTATGCTAAGTGAAATAAGTCAGAGAAAGACAAATTCTGTATGATGTCACTTATATATGGAATCTAAAAATTGTAACAGACTAGTGAATATAACAAAAAGGAAGCAGACTCATGGATATAGAGAACAAACTAGTGGCTACCAGTGAGCAGAGGGAAGGGGGAGGGGCATTATAGGGGTAGGAGACTGAGAGGTACAAACTATTAGGGATAAAATAAGCTACAAGGACATATTGGACAACACAGGAATAGAGCCAATATTTTATAATAACTATAAATGGACTATAACCTCTAAAAATTGCGACTCACTATATTGTACACTTGTAACTTCTATAATATTCTATAGCAACTATACTTCAATAAAAAACAAAACAAACAAAAAATAAAATAAAACCAAGAAGCCTGAATACATCTAAAATATATATGTGAATACAAGCTAAAATGTAGCCTGTTGCCAAATCTCTTGATTTCTTTCTCCACAATGGAAATACTATTCTAACCACTTCAGCTGGAACCCTGCACTTTATGTTTCTTCTCTTTCATCTTTCCGTCCCATCAGATAGGAAATGACATTAATTTTTCCTTAACAAATATCTTTCAAAGCAATTCTGGTTTTCTCTCCTCACTGTCATCATCCTAGTCAACAATACCAAGTCTGGCTTTCTCACTTTCCATCTGGAAACCTCTGCGGTGTGCTGGTCCAGAGTCCCCTTCCGCTCTTCAATCACATCTGAGCACTGCCAATAGATTCATTTAAAAAACAAAACAAAAACACCACTCGTGCCAAGTCCCTGTGGTGTGGACAAAACTTTCTATGGAGTTTGAGTCCTCTCTGCTGGGCCCATGGAGGGCCTTTCCCATTCTCATTCTTCCTCCCCAACTCTTATGCCCTTGAGCCTTGAAATCTCTACTCCCACCACCCTGTCTCCCTGCTTCTTTGTTTCTAGCATTGTGTCTACCATACAACCATCATACATACAGCTTAGTTTGTGAATGAGTGAATTAGCCCATCCTTCACACCATCCAAATAGGAAGAGAAAAAGCCTTTGAACCTTTTCTGAATATACAAAAGCAGACCTCACACGCGATTACCTCATGTGGCCATGTGTCTACTCTTTCACTTAATAACTATGAACTGGGGGGACAATAACAGAACAACTTATAAATGTTTTGGCTAGTACATTATTTTATTGTCTTAACAAACCATGTGCTATTTTAACAGAAAATTTTCTAAGAGGGGAGCTTGTAAACGCAGATGCGTATAATTTATATAGCACTTTATAAGTATTCATTATTATTCATGAATCTTTGTGACAGTAAAACCAAAATAAATAAGGGAACCAAAACTCTGTCAAAAAAGAACAGATTGAACTTTACGAAGGATATCTGATGCGCTCTCAGAGATTTCAGAAATCTGTCTTGTTCCTACCATGGCATGTTTGGTTGATGGTTGAAGCCCTTAACATGGAATGCCTGCGTTAGTATAGCATATGGAACATTGGTTTTCCAAAGGCAATTTTTAAAGATTACTTAATCCGGGCTTCCCTGGTGGCGCAGTGGTTGGGAATCTGCCTGCTAATGCAGGGGACACGGGTTCGAGCCCTGGTCTGGGAGGATCCCACATGCCGCGGAGCAACTGGGCCCGTGAGCCAGAACTACTGAGCCTGCGCGTCTGGAACCTGTGCTCCGCAACAAGAGAGGCCGCGATAGTGAGAAGCCCGCGCACCGTGATGAAGAGTGGCCCCCGCTTGCTACAACTGGAGAAAGTCCCCGAAAAAAAAGAAAACGGAAAACAACAAAAAAAAATAAATAAATTAATTAAAAAAAAAAAAGATTACTTAATCCTGGATAGGCCCATTTTGGGTGTCTCATAACAATTCCAAAGCAAATTTTTAAAAAATTGATTTTATTACCTCAGGTATATTATACATCTCTTGACTTAACCTGTAACCTAGTAAAATATTCTCCCAAAATAGTTTGCACATTCAAATGGTCAAAATTCTTTCATTTGTATTTTAATATCTTCTCAAAAATGGTTGCTAAGCTTTTTTCAAAAGTAAAAATTAGAACTATATATGAAGAATCTCCCCTCCCCTGCCTCCACTAAACACCCACCAAAGCAGAGAGCTTTAAAGTGGCACGTCAGAAACAGTGTTATAGGAGATCGAATTATTTCTGCTTCTTCGGTATTCTGGTGTAAGAATAAACTCTAGTCTCAACAAATAAGGATTTTTAAATAGAGCCAATTAACATAAGCCTCTTTAAAATTTGTTGCAGTTAATTCTGTCCTTCACACTTCGATAAGCTTGGGTTAACTTTCTGTGTTGTTACCTTCCTTTAACATAATGTTAAATGGCAAACGAGTCAGAACACAAATGAGCAAGTATGATGAGTAATCCATGATTTCTTAAGTTTTGCAGCAGGTTTTGAGGGAATGGTGGTTATTTCCATTCAGTTTTTACTTTAAAATTACTCTTCAAATCCTTCCTGTAATGTGCTGTCATTTCACAAATTGCTTTTGCTAGGTTTTTTTGCTACAAGGATGGTTGGTAATGTAATCTGTAATGCTCTTTGAAGTCATGAACTTTAAAGTTCACGCTGGGGTTGGGGCTATGTGTAGAGTTCAAGGGCTGTAAAACATCATGGGTTCGTTGAGAAGATTCAATGGAATCACACCCATCAATGACTAAGATTGCTTTGAAAATACTAAGCCCTCAGTAAAGGTTAGTTATTATCATTATTTTAGTTATTATTACTAAAGGTATGTCTGGGTTTTTTCTTTTTTTTCCTAGAAAATCTTTTTTTCTTATTTAATTTTTTTTGCAGTATAGCTGATTTACAATGTCATGTTAGCTTCAGGTGTACAGCAAAGTGAATCAGTTATACGTATACATCTATCCAAGCGTTTTTAGATTCTTTTCCCATACAGGCCATTACAGAGTATTGAGTAGAGTTCCCTGTGCTATCCAGTAGGTCCTTATTAGTTATCTGTTCTATATACAGCAGTGTGCTTATGTCAGTCCCAGTCTCCCAATTTATCCCTCCCCCGCTTTACCCCCTGGTAACCATAATTTTGTTTTCTACATCTGTGACTCTATTTCTGTTTTGTAAATAAGTTCATTTGTGCCATTTTTTTAGATTCCACATATAAGCGATATCACATGATATTTGTCTTTCTTTGACTGACTTCTCTCAGTATGATAATCTCTAGGTCCATCCATGTTGCTGCAAACGGCATTATTTCATTCTTTTCTGTGACTAATATTCCATTGTATATTTGTACCACATCTTCTTTATCCATTCATCTGTTGATGGACATTTAGGTTGCTTCCATGTCCTGGCTATTGTAAATAGTGCTGCAGTGAACACTGCGGTGCATGTATCTTTTCGAATTATGGTTTTCTCCAGATATATGTCCAGGAGTGGAATTGCTGGATCATAAGGCAGCTCTATTTTTAGTTTTTTAAGGAACCTCCATACTGTTCTCCGTAGTGGCTGTACCAATTTGCATAGACAGTCTTGAATTAAGTAAATTTCTTATTTTTTTGTCTTAATGAATATACTCAATCCGTATGACTCACCCTATATAACGTATTTCAACTTTTCAAAATAAGGAAAATTATAGAGTATGCATGAAGACATATAAACATGAACTCATTTCATTTTAAAGCAATTTTAGCACTATGATTGTTGTTTTCTTGATGGAGTTTCTGAATTCTGCCCTCCAAACCCAATGGAGCTTGAAATTATGCCCGTTTAATCTTGAATAAGATACTATTAGATAGAATTATTATCTTGAGGTAACTTCATATATTAAGTAAAAGGCCTCAGAGTTGTGATTTCTGTCTTTTTTCTGAAGTATAGTATACATGTAGGAAAGTGCACAAGTCATGAGTCTATAGCTTAGTGCATTTTCACATAATGAACCCACATTTGCATAACCAGTATTCAGGTTAAGGAAGAGAACATTATTCGCACCTTCGAAGTACCTCAGTACCCCATGCCTTCTACTAACCAACGACAAAGAAAATCACTGTCATGATGTTTAACACTATCTATTAGCTTTCCTGTTTTGGAATATACCACTGATACATGCACTGGTTTGTATGTTGCTTCTTCCACTCGGTGTTATGTTTGCAAAGTTCCCCCAAGTTGCTGTGTGTAATTGTAGCTTGTTTATGCTCATTTCTGTGTAGTATTTCATTGTATGAATACACAACAATTTACCTGTCCATGTTACTGTTGATGGACATTTGGGTTGTTTTGTATTGGGGGCAATTATGAAGAGTGTGCCTAGGATCATCCTTGTCTGTGTATTTTAGGAAACATATGAATACATTTCTATTGGGAATAGAAATGTACTGGATTCTATACAAACCCAGGAGAGGAATTTACTGAGTCACGGCATGTGACGTTCAGCTTTAGCTTAGAACAGTCTGAGCTCTTCAACTGTTTCTCAAACAGTTTCCCAAAGTGGATGTGCTTATTTACAATCCCCAAAGGAAGGGTTCTAACTGCTTCACATAATTACCAATAGTTGGTATCAATCATCTTTTTATTTTCAGCAATTCTAGGGGATGCAAAGGATCAAGAACTATAAAGGACGAGGATTTATAATCTCTACTCAAATTAGTTACTTACTCCAACTTCATAGACCTTAGAAGAAGATACAATATTCCCGGGTCAGAGCTGAAGGACATTTTATTACTTCACATCGATTACAGTAACCAGACTACCAACTTGTCTGAATGTGTACCCTGAGCCTCAGTTCCCACTGAGCAACGCAAATAAAGCCAGATGGTACCTGCGTGAGCAGTCAGGTGCATTACGGGAGAGTGATCCTGGCCTTAGGGAAGTCAAATTTTTTATAGTGGGCAGTAAGCGGGCCGGCTTTGCTCCAGAAGGAGATACTGCCTCTATCTTCCAAGGCTGTATGTACACTATATAAACATCAGTGAAAAGGTAATCAGGAACAAAAGCAGGCTCTCAAAGCAGGGTATTATCTCTGCTTGCAAGACATGCAGAAATGCAAGAGACCCATGGAGAATGATCTCTCAATATTAGTATAAGTACATTAGGATTTTAATTTCTACTTCACTGATAATATGGGGGGGAAAAAAAGAATCTTGATCCCTACCTCACACCATAACACAAAATCAGTCTTAAATGGAGTATAGATATACATATGAAAGGCAAAACGATAAAGCTTTTAGAAGGAACACAGGAGACTATCTTTGTGACTTTGAGACAGGCCAAGATTTATTGAAAAGGATCACCATACATTAATTGTAAAGGAAAAATTGATAAATCTGACTACATTAAAGTTAAAACTTGGAATTATCGAACTGAGCCTTATATAGGCATCAAGTTTAAAGAAAATACATACTTACTGAGACTTTTTTTTCTATATATTTCTTTCCAGGACCTTTTCAATACTACAGCAAACATAGGTTTGAAGAGAAAGGAGAAGGTATAAGAAGCAGCTTATAACCTCAGAATGTAACTCCAATAGCCTAGAAGATAGGGCATTACAATTGTGGAGGCTTTCTATACCTTGCTAACGAGAAAGAAACCCTAGAAACCTAGTTTTTTTTTTTAATCAGCGGACTCAATGTTTTTCCTGTTGCCAATGTGGTCAGATAAATAAACGTATCTACAGATGTGCTGACCTGCAAATTAGTACTTGATGTACACACCACGTTTTAATCAGGCTTTTGTTGCAATGAAACATCTCACACAAGTTAAATGGGGTTTATTTTCAGGATGCTTACTAACTTGAGAAAAGATCTGAACACCGTTAGAAACCAAGCCTGTGTAGTGATGAGCAGGAAAGGGTTTTCTGTAAACTCAATAAAGCTTAAACTTCAAGATCTGTGACTGGTTTGGATCTTTACCAAGAATCTGGGAGAGACTCTAGTCATTTTATGTTTGTCATTTTATATTCTTTTTCTTATATAAGACCCTTAGAATTGTGTAACTTTCAGACTTGAATACCTGCGTCCACCCTCACTGGCCAGTTAACCCTCTCATTTCTTAGGCAGCGAAGCTTCTCTAATGTGGGTTAATGGTCTTCTTTCCATCAGCTGGTGTCCCAGGATTACCTATCATTTCTGCTTCCTCGTGAACTCAGCACCCTGGCCACGCTTGTTTTCATCATGACCTCAGATCCTGCTGTCGCATTCCTAGGTGCCTAATTATTTCAATATTGCCCAGTTAAAATACAAAAGGAGGCTAGGGATTGGTCCAGCTTCTCCTTTTGTATTGGACCCCATCACAAATCACCAATCAACCTAAGAAACGACTGACAGCCCCGTGTCAGGCATCTAGTCCAGATACAGGAGGATCCCACTGCCTGCTTCTTCAACACGGGTTCTGATTGCCATCTCTAACACATACACAGGGCTTCAAAAGCTAAGGCAACAGAGAACCTCAGCTCTGGGGTGAAAGTTGAGAGAATGAAACGTGGGATGTGCGAGGCTCACTGCCTACGTTAGATAAGGATGTGGCAAGAACCCTGCAACATTTACATACATAAGAGGAAGCTGCAGATCCGTAGAAGTTTGGTATCAGCTTAGATTCTCTGAGCCAGTTGTCGGTCTCAGAATCCCTGAATTAGGGAAATCTCAAAAGAGCCTCACACCAGCTCTTCTGTGGAATCCATGGCTTGCGCTGTGCTCCTGACCTGAAAGGCACGGGGAGGATGATGGTTTTTCCCAGAGCAGCCAAATTTACAGAGTGTGCCATTCACTCCCGGGCCCAGAGTCATCGGAAATCAAACCCACTGGTAACAGGTGAGACGTTATCAACGATTACTAAATTATCTTTAAGGTAGTTTAGTGGTGGTCTGAGTTGCTTCATTACTAAAGATTTAGGCCAAATATATTTTTTGATAATGAAGATACTTAATTACTAGGAGATGTGAGGAAGAGAAGTTTAGAATGCCTCTGTACTAGGCCAGTTCTCACCAGTGTTTAGAACAGGCTCTCTAGACATGGAACAGAAAGAGAACTCATTTAGTGCCACAAAATACACTCAAGTTTTGTAAGGAAAATAGAAAGTTTGTCCTACAGAGGAAATCAATCCCTGTGTGTGTGGGTGGAGAGACAGTTGGGAACATAGGGACACAGCCAAAGAGAGGAAAACACTGCAGCATCAGAAGAGAGGGAGGGAAAGTGGGCAGGAAAACAGCCCATCCATCAGCAATAAAGCCACCGGGGACAGAGGACTTTGGTTGATGGACAGCTAGGTTACCCTGAAAACTGCGGGGCTACTCCATGTGAGGCAGGGACAGAGAACACAGCATTTCCCTCCCTGCTGGGCTTTTATTTGTCCCAAAATTGAACAATAAAGTTCCACAAAGTTTCATACGTTCTCTCTCTCTCTCTCTCTCTCTTTCTCTCTCTCCCCCTACTGCTTTCTTCTCTTCTTACGAAAATAATGTTGAGTGAATTAATGGAATGAACTAGAGTACACTATGGTATAGATAGACGAGAGAGGGAAGAAGAAAGTTTAAAGAGTGTGCATTTTTTTCTTTTCTACATCAATGAAAGAGCAAACAAGTCCATATACATTCAGTGAACACTGACCGTGAAAAAGCATCGTGCTCGTTCGGGAAAACAGTGATAATAAAGATGAACCAATAAAGCCAGTGGTTATGTGTTAGTCTGTATCCTCTCACCCAAAATGAGGATCCCAAAATGTTGCCATCTCTCTCCTCTTTTATCTGTCTCTACCCCTCCTTCTGGATCATCGCTGTCAGCACACAAACATACTTTCATCTTAAACAAACAAGGAAACAAACCAACCGACCAATTCCCCTTCAACCCACTTCCTATAATCCCAGTTTCTGACCAATTTCTCTGCTCCCTTTAGCAGACATCCTTAAAAGGTCTGTCAGTCCTCACAGTTGTCAGTTCCTCTCCTCCCGTGGTCTCTGAAGCACATCTCCATCAGGTCTTCCCCCCACCAGCCTACAGAAGCTGCTTCTGTGCCCCAGTCCTCAGTATCTGACACAGTCAGTCATCTCACTTGACTTCCAGGATGATCTCCTGGGTTTCCCCATAATTGCTGGTGGCTCATCCGTCTCCTTTGCTGGTTTGCCCTTGTGTCTTGACCAGCAACGGTGGAAGACGTCAGGTCCTCTTTTCTTCTCTGTTGACTCTCATGCCCATGGCCCTGTAATCCACTCACTTGGCTTTAAATACCATCTCCATACTCATCATGCCCCCATTTTTATCTCCAAATGTTGAAGAGACATCTCTAATTCCTCATGTTCAAAACTGAGATACTGAGAGTCTCAAACTTATGTCATCCACAGTCTTTCTTCTTTCAGTTTAAAGAAAGCCTGACCTTCCTAGGATTTGCTCAGACCCAAATCCTAAACGTCTTCCTTGGCTTCTCTTTTCAAATTCCTCTTGACTCTACCCTCAATCCGCATTCAGAATCTGACCACGTTTCAGGCTCTGAAATCCTGTTACGCTGGGTCCTCACCACCGTCTTACCTCAATTTATTGTAACACGCTCCCCTTACGGTCAGTTCTCAACGCGGCAGCCCAACTGATCCTTCTGAAATGTAAGTCAGAGTGTGTCTGTCTGCACTGAACACCTTGAAGGGGTTTCTCACGTCACGTGGAGTAAAAGCCAAAGCCTTTGTGATGTCAAGGCCCTGGATGATCTAATTCCCACAACCTCTCCAAACTTCTCCCTGGCCACCCTCACCCGCTCTACTCCAGCCACACCAGAATGGCGCCCTTCTTCCGAAATGCCCAGTGGCTCCCACCTGGGGTTCTTGACTATGACATGACTGTCCTGTCTTTCTGGGTGCTTTTCTCCTAGGTACAGCCAAGGCTAAGTCCTCCCCTCTTTCTGGCTTTGCTTGAAACTCTCCTTCTCAATGAGCTGACCTTGTCCACTGGATCTAAAATTGTACGCTGCCCCTCCAGTATTCCAGATCTCTTTACATTCTTTCATTTTTTTCTGTAACATTTATGACCTTCTCACATAGTCTGTAATTTACTTAATTAGAATGCTATTGTTCTCTAATTCAAAAAGGTACACACACCCCAATGTTCATAGCAGCACTATTCACAGTAACCAAGACATGGAAGCAACCTAAATGTCCACGGACAGAGGAATGGATAAAGAAGGTGTGGTACATATGTACGATGGAATATTACTCAGCCTTCAAAAAGAATGAAATAATGCCATTTGTAGCAACGTGGATGTACCTAGAGATTATCATACTAAGTGAAGTAAGTCATACAGAGAAAGAAAAATATCATATGATATCACTTATATGTGGAAACTTAAAAATGATACAAATGAACTTATTTACAAAACAGAAACAGACTCAGACTTACAAACTTAGGGTTACCAAAGAGGAAAGGAGGGGGTGATAAATTAGGAGTTTGGGATTAACATATGCACACTACTGTATATAAAATATAGAAAATAGATAACCAACAAGGACTTACTATACCACACACGGAACTATACTCAATTTCTTGTAATAACTTATAATGGAAAAAATATGAAAAAGAACATATAAATATATATAACTGAATCACTTTGCTGTACACCTGAAACCAACACAACATTGTAGATTAACAATACTTCAACAACAAAAAAATGTTTTTTAAAGAATGCTATTGTTTACTGTCTGTGTCCCTTGACCAGAATGTAAGCTCCTTGAAGCACAGGCATTTTCATCTGCTTTCTTCACTGATCACTTCTAAGTACTTTGAACACAGCCTGGCACGTAATACAATTCAATTTTTAATTACTGAATTAGTGGATTCCTATCTTTGAGGAGCTCACATTCTAGTGGAAGAGAATGTACAGGCACCATTCGTGTGTTCAAAGTGTTTTGAGAATATAGAAAAGGGAGTCATTTACTGTGTTGGGTGTGGGGATTGGTAAGAGCATCAAATAAAAGAGGGATCTTGGAGTTACACCTCAGGGGTGAACAGTGAAAGCTGAAAAGCTGGACCGGAAGCCCAGGGAAAGGGCAGAGTATTCAAAGTAGAGAGTTCACATGTGAAGAGCACAACAGTACAAGGTTATAAGGTATACTGGTGTGAGAGAGGCCAAAATATGAAGCTTGAGAACTTACAGCCTCTGTTATCCTTATTCACCACTCTCACTCCCCAACCACCCTGTCTTCTATCGTCTTTTTTTGTTTGTTTCTTTGTTTATTCTTCTGCTTAGGTACTGGACTCTTTTGGGTTGACTTGTTAGAACTCTAATTCCTGAATTGAAGAATGGGCCAAACTTGACTGCACGAGATGAGAACAGAAAGACATCCAGGGGGACAGATCCAGGAAGGTGAATGAGGCTGGGGGTGAGGGTAGGGACAGAGGCGAAAAGAGGAAGAGGGGAGGCTGGGGAGATTCTGAACAGCTGCCATGAAGACCGGAACTTTAGAAAGAAAATGTTTCTCTGAGTTATGCAAAGTGATTTCTCTCTCTACCAGAAGACATGAGTAAAGAACAACATTGCAGTCAGTGCTTTGGGGAGTCCATTTGTGTTGGTTTTCCATAACCCCCGGCCCCAAAGCACCTCTACAAAAAAAATGAGAGTTGATTTAGAAGTAGGATTGACGGGTGCGTCGACTTAGAAGATCGGGTTCAGAATGACTCTGAGGTTATTAAGCTAGAGATTTCGGGTAGAGGGTGACACTACCGGCCAATGAGAGGAACTCGGGAGGAGCAGGTTAGCAACTAAGAGAGAGGGGCTTAAAAATAATGCGTCCAGATTTCAAAATGCTGAGTTTGAAAAGACTAAGGGACGTTTGAGGGAGATGCCCAAAGAGGCACTGGAATACAAAGCTGAAGCTCGGGAGAGCTGAAAATAGAGATTTTGGTGCCATCAGCAGACGCTGAAACCATGGACACGGATGGAGGTGATCGTCTAGGGACAGTGTGGAGAAGGAAACGAGGAATCCAGGGACGGGTTGATGAGGGGAGGGCAGGGAGAATGGAGTGTGAAGACCAAAAGATATCTAGAAGTTGAATCATCTCAGGATGATTCATGTCTCTGACTTTGCCTCTGTGTCTCTTACACACACACACACACACACACACACACACACACACACACACACACACAC
>NW_020837967.1:22777818-22803237 GCF_003676395.1 Aethalodelphis obliquidens | reverse complement strand
CACACACACACACACACACACACACACACACACACACACACACACACTCCCTTCCTTTTATGATCAAATGAGGTCCAGAGTCCAAGCACCAAAGGCTGTAAAAGAACACTCCCCCCTTTTGCCTATTCAGCCAATACCTTCTTAACATCTCAGCTAACTCCAGAGTGCCAGATTCTTAGTAGGGACGAGGAAGTAATAATAACAATAAAAACTAATCTTCGTTAAGGGCCGGTTACTGAGCTAAGATTTTACATAGATTATCTCATCTCATCCTCATAACAACTCTATGTGGGTTTTAAAATTTCTATTGAATATGCAAAAAATTAGACTCAAACACTTGAATAATGGCCAGTGATCAAAGGCCCAAGGCAGTGGCCAAACTGGGATTTAAATCTGAACAGTTGATTGGTCCTTGCTTTGCATTCCATCACAATAAGTTGCTATGTTTCTCATTTCCTGATGAGAAAGATTAAGAATCTTATTTAAGAAACTTTCTTAGCAGGATAGTTGGAAGATTGGAAGCAAAATTTTAAAATTCACAGTGGGGCTTCCCTGGTGGCGCAGTGGTTAAGAACACACCTGCCAATGCAGGGGACACGGGTTCGAGCCCTGGTCGTGGAAGATCCCACATGCCGCGGAGCAGCTAAGCCCGTGTGCCACAACTACTGAGCTTGCGCTCTAGAGCCCCCGAGCCACAACTACTGACACCGTGCGCCACAACTACTGAAGCCCACGCGCCTAGAGCCCGTGCTCCGCAACAAGAGAAGCCACTGCAATGAGAAGCCCACGCACCACAACGAAGAGCAGCCCCCGCTCGCCGCAACTAGAGAAAACCCGCGCACAGCAATGAAGACCCAACACAGCCAAAAAAATAAAAAAAAAAAACAATTCACAGTGAAAGAAGAAGGCTATTGGTAATCAACAAACCTGAGTGTAAAAAAGAGATTTTAAAACATGAGTAGATTACGAAGGGGCCAGAGTGATATAAATAATCCCAAGTGTTGGAGAGTATTTATTTATTGTATTAGAGACATAGAAATACACATCTGAAAAGCACTCAGAAAAGAAAGACGGTCTTCATTCCTATCCTGTAGATCATTTCTAACCACACGGCTTTTTCTCTTCTCCTTGTCAAACTCCTAATCCAGATAAATGTTTAGTCATTTTCAATTTATCAGAGAATGTCCAAGTACCTGCACTTAAACCCTCACTACATTTCCAAAAAAGGATCACGTTTCCTGTGTTATGCTGGCTACTTGTGACAGTGGAATCTTCAGATATGTTCTCTACTGGTCTCACGATCTAAGTCTGTTTTTAGCAGGACATTTTTCAGTTTAAATAAATCAAGAGCAATTTAATTTCATCTGTTCTTAAAGATTCCGAGTTTCTTTTTTTCAGGACCCAAACTGCACTCTGTAAGATTTCACCTCTCAAGACTAAATTGTGCTTTGGGTTTATGGACAATCTTAAGGTACTAAATTTGTACTAAATTTGTTACTGAATATCACCATCTTAATGGGGTGAAACACACTGGTGGGAAAGCCAGTCATTATAAAATCCTCTATTTTCCAGATCACAAGATGTCTAAAAATAACTCTACTTTTTATGGTATAGAAAAATAGAGTAAGCTATACTGCAGTTTCTTGTCAAATGTAAACCAATCTAAGAAGTAGATTTATGTAGTTTTGCTAATTTTTAAATCCTTTACTCTCTTCAAGGCCACCTTTTCCACTTTCTGCTTTCTTACTAAACCATAATAGATAACAAAAACTCACTTTTAAAAATCCATCCCCCCCCCCCCCCCCCAAAATGGAAAAGAAAGATACCAGTCATTGCACTCTATCACTCAAATCCGACTGTGAGAGCAGATGAGAAGAGGCTGAGTGACGTTTGGTCCCAGTCAACCTGGGTAGGGTGTAGAAGAGGGGGCACATTTGCTGAAAGTCAAGAAACCGAGCTTCATTTCTGGGTTTGTTCTGTAAGTAATTGTGTGACCTTGGTCAAGTAGTAACCATAGGTTTTACAAGGTGCAGAAACAGATTTGCTCATCTCTTTAACTATTCATTCAACAAACATTTCATCACCTGCTGTACACTAACTACTTTGCTAGCCGTGGGTGATAAAGTTATGGTTGGTTGCTGGTAGATCTGTATCCAAGCATGACTTCTCTGTAGAGCAAGTCTTGTTTCTCAGTCTCTCCTACAACGGCAGATCCCCAAATATCCAAGCTCTACTGCTGGGAAATAGCAAGTGGAGTATTAATATATTCCAGTATAAACCTTTCTCTAATAATAAAAATAAATGATAAAATGAATTCTTTACCGTAAGTGTATTTTTTTCTAAAGTTCGATCTTCCCCTCATACTTTATTTATTTGCTACAGTAAGGAAGACAAAAATGGATGGCATAAGGAACACAACAGAACATTTTAGGACTCAGAGAACTAATTAAGACTGTTACGCAGGCACTGGCTATATCGCCTCTCATTAAGTTGGAAGTCATTGAGTCTTTCACTTATGATAAATCCAGAATCAGGACACCCTTTGACATAAATCATAGTAATATTTTTTTGGATCTGTCTCCTAAGGCAAAAGAAACAAAAGGCAAAAATAAACAAATGGGAACTAATTAAACTTAAAAGCTTTTGCACAGCAAAGGAAACCATCAATAAAATGAAAAGATAATCTACTGAATGGGAGAAGATATTTGCAAATGATATGACCAATAAGAGATTAATATCCAAAATATATAAACAGCTCATACAACTCAATATCAAAAAAGTAAAGAAGGTGATTAAAAATGGGCACAAGACCTGAATAGACATTTTCTAAAGAAGAAATACAGATGGCCAACAGGTACATGAAAAGATGCTCAACATCACTAATCATCAGAGAAATGCAAATCAAAGCCACAATGAAGTATCACCTCACACCTGTCAGAATGGCTATCATCAAAATGTCTAAGAATAACAATTGTTGGCAAGGATGTGGAGAAAAGGGAACACTCCTACACTGTTAGTGGGAATGTAATTGGTGCAGCCACTGTGGAAAACAATATGGAGTTTCCTCAAATAACTAAAAACAGAACTACCATATGATCCAGCAATGGGTATATATCTGAAGAAAACAAAAACACTAATTCAAAAAGATACATGATCCGCAATGTTTATAGCAACATTATTTACAATTGCCAAGATATGGAAGCAACCGAAGTGTCTGTCAACAGACGAATGAATAAAAAATATGTGGTATATACACACAATGGAATATTACTCAGCCACAAACAAGAATGAAATTCTGCCATTTGCAACAATGTGGATGGACCTAGAGGGTATTATACTTAGTGAAATATGTCAGACACAGAGAGAAAAATACTCTACGTTGTCACTAATATACAGAATCTAAAAATTACAACAAGCTAGTGAATATAACAAAAGAGAAATAAGACTCACAGACATAGAGAACAAACTAGTGGTTACCAATGGGGATAGGGAAGTGGAGAGGGGCAAGATATAGGGGTAGAGGATTAAGAGGTACAAACTACTAGGTATAAAACAAATAAGCAACAAGAATATATTGTACACCACAGGGAAATATAGCCATTAATTTGTGATAGCTTTAAATGGAGTATAATCTATAAAAATATCAAATCACTATGATGTATACCCGAAACTAATATACTATTGTAAATCAATGATACTTTAATAATAAATAAATATATTAATAAATTTTAAAAACGGGGGAATACAAGGAAAAATTCAGAACCAAGGGGAAAATTCCAATGTGAAATTTTTATTGAAAAATAGCTATAGATAACTTGGAGTCATGGACATGTTAAAACAAAACACAAAAACGAAAAGAACCCCCCCCCCCAAAGATAAGTGAGTCAGAAAGGTATATTCTACCCAAGCGTTAGAGGAAAACAGGTTGAACTAAGCAATTATTAATGCAAGTTATTAACGAGAAAAGATGCCTAAGCAATTGTATGCATTTAATCCTGCTTTAAATGGTTTTATAAATATATTATGGTTTCCTAATTGAAGAGTGAAAAAAACCTGAATCCTGTCATGATAGAACCAAGCATAACTGGTTGGAAAACTATGAAGTTCCTTGATTCAGTGAACCAACGCCTTTGGACCAAGATCCCCCTGAATGACAATTGCTCTAACATCAGAAGAGTGAAATAACCAGGAAGAAACAATAGTCCCACTGGGATTCTGATCTTGCAGCTGCAAACCTGAAAAGTATAGTTAAAGGTAAAGGCTCCTGTCTCAGGCCTTCGCTTACCTTCTCGATATCAATCTTTTCTCTGACCTCACATCACATGCATTCCTAGAATTACCTGAAAGACCTTTGGGTTAAATTTTGACCATACTTTTGATGTAACTGCAAATGACTCATTTGTTATTCTTTACGTTTTAACCCACTAAATTATTTTGCTGACATGGTTTGTTCAGGCAAGGAATCTTGGTCAGAAGGCACAGAATATCAAGATTATTAGAAATCGGATTGCTGTTCTAACGACTGAGAATGTTTCTATAACTGTACATTAAAACACTGGGCTTAACCATTCACCACATTTTATCTACATGTTCCAGACAAACAACAGGACAAGCCCACACTCAAAAGAGATGTGGAGTGCCCCAAATCCACAGGGCTACACGTCGGTGATAAATGCATGAAGGCCAGGACAGGGTCTTTTTCTTCTAGCAAGAGAAAGAGTAGGATCCATAGTGATGATCAGGAAGACCACCGACATCATCGTTACTCCAACGTGGGCATATTCACCTCTTCTATGATTACTAGCTTACTAGACCATCCGACTGCAAACTTCTTTAGAGCAGTGATTTGTTCGTTATTATATTCTCAGTGCCTGCATCGACTAGTCAATGCTCCACCAGTGTTGAATAAATGGCATTTGGGGGATATACTTGTGGATTCCATTGGGAGAGCTGTAATCAATGGTCCAATCCAGAGGAGGAATCTAAAGGTTCCCTTCCTGACATCTTCAAGAATTTTTCATTTTCCCTGTCAGCAAGTACAGGCCAGGCCAGCAGAGGGCAGTGTGACAGATCACAGAACTCATTTCAGGGAGGACTTTTTAATAAAAGACACCGAGATACTAAGAGTTTGTTGGTATGTGAGACCCCAGCTTATGGTCATTTGTCTACTGCAGAATAGGTCGTGTTCAGTCTTTTTTCTTAAAAATAGTTTTGACACATGATACCAGTGTGCTTTCATATAAACAGTAGGATGTTCAAGAAAGGGGACCCCCAGTTTCTGGCTGAATGTCAAGTGGGAGGCATCACCTCCCCAAAGTGACCTGGGCTCTTCAAGGCCATGAGATGCACATACAAATGGCCACCACATATTAACATATTGCAATATGGGTCTTTCACTGAAAGCATTCCCCAGGTTCCAAAGAGAGATTCCATGCTCATAAAAACAGGACCAAAAATAGAAGAAGTTACTTCAAACAATCCTGAATGATTTACTGTGTTTCTGACAAGGGGAAAGACAGAGGACATTTATTTTCCCTGCCATGAACACCAGAACGTATTAACATTATTTTTGGCAACGTGGAAGAAAATGCAAGTCATTGCTGCAGTGCATCCTCAAAACCCCATATGCCCATTCATTTTCTAGAACATGTGCAAGTATTTTGATCATCCTCTTTGGGACAAAGTACCGAAGGTCATTCTGAAAGCAAATATAGACTTGAAGGTATTATTAATTTATAACAACTTCTACTGATTAGACTTAAAAAAATTTTTTACCACCTCATTTTAATAATTATGGAAATGTTAAAAAACCTGACATTGGAGGCAATGTACCTTTTAGAGCACTCCTTAGTACCCTCAATACAATCAACATTTATTTCTTATTTACAATGCGTTATACATTCTGCTAGTCTCATTTGTTCCTGTCTTCAAGAAACTCTGTCTTGTTTCTTAACACCTAGAATAAGTGTATAGAAAACAGAAGTTGAGCTGACGGAGTTCATTGTCACCCTCTTGCTGCCTCAAGCTTTTATTGTCCCTGGCTCTGGACAGGGATGATAAAATTAATAAAATAAGATTAATAAAAAAGCAATTTCAGCAATGTTTATTGATTTTTTACTATAGGGAAGTGCATTAAAGGAGCTTAGAACTTGTTCAGCCTTAGAGAAATTCTACAAACTTGGGGCCAAAGAATTAGCAGATAACAGAGTCTAAAGTTGCTTCACTACAATATGGAGTGTATACTGTGATGGTTAATTTTATATGTCAACTTGCCTGGGCCACAGGGTGCCCAGATGTTTTGTCAAACATCATTCTGGGTGTGTCTGTAAGATTGTTTTTGGATGAGATTGAATCAGTGGACTGAGCAAAGCAGATTGCTCTCCCTAATGTGGGTGGGCCTCATCTAATCAGTTGAAGGCCTGAATAGAACAAAAAGGTGGACCCTCCCATGAATAAGAGGGAACTCTTCCTGCCTGACTGCCTTTGAACAGGGACATTGAGGTTTTTTGTTTTTGTTTTTGTTTTCTTGCTTTCAGACTTGAACTGAAATATCAGTTCTTTTTGAGTCTCAAGCCTGTTAGCCTTTGGACTGGAATTATATCATTGCCTCTCTGGTGCCTCCAGATCTATCTATCTATCTCAAATTTATATATATAATTGACCTTTGAACAACACAGATTTGAACTATGTGGGTCCATTTAATATGCAGATTTTTTCCAGTAAATATGTACTACAGTATCACACCCTCCACAGTTGGTTGCATCCACAGATGTGGAACTGCAGATCCAGAGGGCCAACAATAAGTTATATATGGATTTTCGACTGTGCAGAGGGTAGCACCCCAACCCCCATGTTGTTCAAGGGTCAACTGTAAACGTACATCTTATTGGTTCCGTTTCTCTGGAGAACACTGACTAATACATATACCCAGGCCAAGACTGGAGGAATTAGGTCATTCACTGCCTATCTAAGAGGAACTCAGCATTCTTGTCTCAGATTGAAATTGAGAAAGGCAATGACTTGGGGCAAATCGGATGGCTTTTTCTTCCCGTATTCACCATAATGAATCTACTTTAATAACTGAGAATGCCATGTACCAAAAATCCCAGTCAATCTCCAGGGTTCATCAATAAAAGATCAAGGAGATTTTTCTCTGTTAAAAACTAAAAGGATTAAAAAAAAAAAAAAAAAAAACTAAAAGGATTTAAAATGTAGCCAATCTGGCTTTGGGGGTTTTGTTTCATTTTGGGTTTTGAACCCACACAGATTTTAATCGATTGATGTTCTTATCATTATGTTTAATGTACAGAGAATTGATAGTTCAAGCAATTAAATGGAAAAGTTGGCAGTCCACAAAATCAGCTAATGTCCCCCAAATTGTCTATGCCCCGACGAAGTCAGTTAGGCCCCTAGATCAGCTTGCCTGAAACAGAACTTTGTCTTGACAGCTAAAGAAAATACTGTGTGTGTACCTGTGTGGTGTGTGCGTGTGCGTGTGTGTGTGTGCGTGTGCGTGTGTGTGTGTGGTGGATCAAAGAAAGTGCTGGCAACTTGTTCTTTGCCCAGTCAGCAGTGTCCAAAGAATAACTGAAGACACAAAGAATTACCTTAGGGTTTACACATCCTCAGCCTGTTACTGGAAGTTTGGGCTGTAATGTTCTCCCAGTTCTTGATGCTTATTTCAGGTTCTTCTAAAAGAGAAAAATCTTTTTCTTTTTTTAAAAAAAATCCGTCCCTGTTTCTGAAAGTTCTAGCTTTCTCAGTTTTTACTGAAAGGTCAAGACACTCCAGCAGTAATTTCAGACACTATATTACCTGCCAACAATTTCTAATCTTGAGGAATAATCTGTAGGCGAAGGAGGAGGTGGAAGTAGTAATAAGATGAGTTCTGACATTAGACGGACTTGGATTTTAATCCTGGGTCTACTGTCTGTGTGCACTTGAGTAGGTTACTTACCCTGTCTAACCCTCAGTTTCCTCTTCTAGAAAATGGGTTTACAATAGTAACAACCTCACAGTTATTATGAGAAAGAATTGAGACCATGTATCTACGTGCTTAGCATAGAGTGGACGTGTGGTAGGCGTTCAGTAAGTGTTAACGATGACAACAATGTTGTCTGCAAAATAAAACTTATACATAGTAAAAAATAGACAACTCTATAAAACATAAGAACGTGTCACTGGATATGGTACTCCCCAGGCTCTCCTTAACTTAAGAAGTCACATACCATATTCTCAACTCTACTGTCTCTTATTTAGTATTTTTAATTGACAGGAAAATTTAGCTTTGGCATAAACAATAATATTTGTGAATCACCGGTTTAATGTGTTAGTTAGGTTTTCTCTAATAAACAACATAAAACTAAAGCTATTAAAATGTTTGTCTGTGTATCACTTAGGACCATCTCATGTCTCCCCAACATTCCATATACAGCATTTTAGGAATAAAGAAATAACAAATAAGGGACTATAAAGAAAAGTAGATAAACATATACCGAGGAAGGCTTTGTGGAGGAGGTGGAATTGAGGAGGGGCTTGAGGATAAAGAAAATCAAATGACTCAGATAAGAAATGATTGTAAATGAATGAACTAATCAATGTATCACCATGTCAACTAGACCTTCATACATCAACAGGGCAAGGGTATAGAACACGCACAGACCCTCGTTAACGTTCTTGACCTGATTTGTGGTCCCACGGCTGATCAGAAACAGACTCCCACTTGCAGAAAACTTACAGACATTTTACTCTTTCTTTTTATGTGGGATCACTGAAAATTAAAAAGAAAAACAAACACCTAATAATCTGTATAAATACTCTGCAATTCTGCCACTTTCTCAAAATGTGTCCTAGGCAGGTTATTTTCTCTCTCTAAGCCTTTGTTTCCTCAGCCCTAAAATGGAGACAATACTTGCTTCAGAAGTATTTATGATGTGGGTTAAATGAGGTAATATGTAAGGTGTTTCTCACTGCCTGATTGAGTTCTCACTAAATGGTGACTATTATTATAATTATTATAACAATTTATCACAGTTGTACCTGTAAGTTTTAACATTAATTACAAAGAACAATACAACAGAGGATCCACATCTGGCAAAGGAAATATTCCTATCGACTGTATGTAAGTACTCGAGGATGAAGGGAAGAAAACTTAGTTGCCTCTGAAAGAATACGATGGTTAATCGTCACGCTTCTGAGGCATCAATAAAGTATGAGATCGCGTTCACCCTCTTCTCTGGAGGACCTCGGGTACTTTTAAATGGACATCCTGCTTAGAAAACTATATATTATGCAACTGAATGAGTTCATATTTGCTTTGCACCCTGAGGGATTCACTCAGATTTTATAACAGACGTTCCATTCATGGATGGAGCAAGATCACGGTTCTCCAGAACCTCTAAGAAGTTGATAAACCGGCAAGAAATATGGGTGACTCACGTGAACTCAAGGGACACAATTACCATTCCTATTTCAATTTGCTAGCTGATGTGAAAAAGCAGCCTTTTTTTGCTGTGCTTAATTTTCATGAACTACCATAAGCCTGAAAATTCACTGAAAAGGGAATTGTCAGAAGCAAGAGAATAAGACCTTAAAATCTGAGAAAATCTACATGTACAAATATGGTTGAATGGGAAAAGAGTATTTTACTAATATGTTAAACACACACACACACACACACACACACAATCTCTTAGTATTTCCAGAGCTTCCTTCTCTGAAGGACTCAAAATATTTTGTGGAGGAAAAAAAGCTTTTAAGATTTCTGCAAGATAGATATGAAGACAATACTCCTACTTTGCAAAGGAGAGCAATTATGTGATTTTCTACAATCTTGATTTACCTTCCTCCAGAGTTGACTAGTTTGAGAAATATGTTGCCTATAGCAACTGTTTAAATCTCAGTGATTGAAAACATTCACCAGCATGAGCAAGGGACTGTCACCTGTTTAAATGAGGTTAGGGCAACTTTTGTGGTCTTTCTTCCAATGCAAGAAAGCATCCGGCCTAGGGCTCGGCATCACCTTGTTTGTGAAAGACCTATTCTCCCAGAAATCTTCTTTCCTTTCCTTTTTCTTCTTTCTTCTTTCTTAAAACAGCCCCATTCAGCATCTTCCCATGAGCACAAATCACTCACTTCTCTAACAGGCGAAGAAAGAGTACACACAGTCAAATCACATCCCTATTTCAGGGTGTTTAAAATATCACACAAATGGGGGTCCTCACAGCACCATCAGCTAAGCCTCTTCTTACCCTTCTCAACTAGGGAGGCTTAGTGGCCTTGCAGCAAGTGTCGATGGGAAGGATGAATGGTCCTGACATAGAGCGCTCTTGTCGTGCCTGAAAATCCTTTTAAAACGTGACCTTCTCATGGACATTCTGGAAATTCTTTTCCTGGCCTTGGCTCTGATGCCACTCCCTGAAATAGCAATGTTTACAGATAGTCCCAGGAAGAGAAAAGGTCTGTGAGCAGGGCCGCGGCATTAGGCTATGTAAGTCAACATCACAGGAAAATAATTAGGGACAGAAAACTCACACTGAGTCCTCCGTGCTGCTGAGAAGGAGGTGTGTATTCTCAGCTAAAGGCAATTTTGTGGGTTAGGAGTCAAATGCATGACTAGTTGTAGGGGTGACAGAGGCCCGAGGCTGAGTCCACCAGCCACAAACAAATTCAGAATGTGCTGGAATTGAAGAGTGAGTACGAGAGACAGCACTGACTCCCCCTTCCTTCGCGATTCTTCTAGACGCTCCAAGGTTAGAACCCCTGTGCCAGAGAGTTTGTCAGGAACCAATGGGCACAGACTGTTCATCAGTCATGATGCTTTTATTACTGCAGCAGTGCCAAAGGAGGTTAGAAAAGAAGCAAGCAAGACCGCTGCCACTGAGAACCATGCATCTTTCCCTGGCAAGATACAAACCTAATTACAGAAAGACAGGAGAACCCAAGCCCCAAATCCTTTCTTTTTTGTTATGCCCCTAAAAAAAAGTTACTGTTTGGAAATCCCATATTTCCTTTTTCTAAAATCTATTTGTGGGATCTCAGATCTAGTTGATTCTCCTGAGCTGGCCATTAGAGGGGGCAGTGGAAATCACACTGAACATCTACCATCTGCCAAGTTCTGTAAATTAGCTTTATTTTTCTCTCTCTCATCTATCTATCTATCTATCTATGTATCTATCTACCTATCTATCTATCTATCTATCATCTCTCTCCAAGGTTACATACTATCTCAACATCTCATGAGAAGGCATTGCTAGGGAAGTTAAGAATTGACTGTATTTTACACTGTCAGTAAGGCATGGAGCTGGGATGGAAAGACATCTGTTTGACATCACACTGCTTGTTATTTTCACCCGGCCACAAGGGCACCTCTGAGTTTGGTATTTGTGGCTGAGATCCCTCTAGTAAGGGTTCCATAAATTTGCCTCTAGGGTAAAGCCAACGGGGTGGTAATTCCCAGTGAATGAAGGATTGAATGAAGCTTGCACAAAGAAAAGGACAGAGGACCTTAGAGTCTGAGAAAAGACCTGAGGTTTTCCTGCCGGAGCAATACACTGACCCCTGCTCCTTGACTGCTGTCCTCACGGAGAGTCCTTGAAGAACCAAACCATCTTTGTCTCCATTTGCACAAGTGTCACTCAGTGAACATGGAGAGAGGGGGGATCTTTCCCCCCCGACATAGAAATGACATTGCTACTTTATTTCAAAAAGAGTATTTTTATATTAGGCAAGTAAAGGATTCTCAGTTACTCTGACAATGTTGGACTATGCCCACAAAGAGGTTAGTGGTCTATTCATCAATCTATGGAAGGACTTCTTCTGAGGAGAAAAGTTCTAATAGATAGATAGATAGATAGATCAATTGATGGGTAGGTGGCTGGCTGGATAGATGGATAGACTATACAGATAGGCAGGCAGGCAGGTATGTAGGTAGGTCAATAGGCAGGTAGATGAATATATCAGATAGAACAATAGATGGATAGATGGATGAATATATCAGATAAATAATTAGATAATGTAGATAGATGTGAATATTTATAATTTTATTTTGGAGAACTTGATTTAACTTTCAAACGCTAAGGTAAATCGAAATCAAAACTTGGCTGATATAATCAGCAGATTTAGGGGGTCCTTGCTATGATTTCATGAAACTTATAAAGATCTCCAATCTGACAATTATCACACTGTGTCATAATTATCTATTTACCTGTGTTACTTGTTGGTACCCAGATCTTCCCCTTTCTGGGATTACTCTTTCTTTTAATATTCAAATAAAATACCTTAAGACAATTTCTTTGTGAAATTGTCTAGTCCATATTCCCAAGAATTCTGTGGAGAACCCAAGTGAAGGATGATTGTTTTCATGGTCATCTCTTCTTATAATTTCTAACTCCTGATATATTCTCACTATTTATCTTTCTTTGTTCACAGTCTACACAGATTTTCTCAAAGTGTGGCCTCCATCTTACCTCCTATGTTGCTGCTCCTTTGTTAAAGGATAATTTTTAAAAGTTAAATTGTGATGCTCATACAAATAGAAAATGAACTGACGCCAAAGATTTTACTTAACTTATGGTTGAGGGAACCAGTAAGATGTTACCACTGCTTCAAATAAGAATATTTGAAAATACGTGCATATAGGCTGAAAAAAATTTTGCAGATCAAAGCAAAAGTGGTCAATACCACATGGCGATAATCAACTGTATGTCCCCACAATTTGCACTTTTGTGAACAAGAATCATTTGCATTGCTGCTGCCATTCTAGCTAGCAGGGTTGTCAAACAGCTCAAAGACAACGGAGGCTGGTGATGGCACAGAGGAGGCTCTGGACAGCCAGTAATCACTTTTCCCATCACAACATCTTTCAGAATTTTTTAGGATATGTTTTCCTCCGTTCTCCAAAGAAAGTTGTTATTTTTAATATATTTTATTGAAGTTTAGGATTATTAAAACCTGAGACAGTAACAGACAATAGCACATCTCAGAAAAGCAGGAGATAACCCGGAGTTGAATATCCAGTCACTTGACATTGAACCCTCAGTCATCTGTAGCAAAGAGACTTTCTCATTGGCCATCTTTCTCCTCAGAGAAAGGCTGTCCTCACCAACCTCAGCTCTTCTCTCCATCCAGACATGTTCCTTCTTTTATCTGCAAGGAAGCCCTCCCTCCTCTCCCTCCTTCATCCAGACTGACTCTGAAATTTATTCACAGCATCTAAAGGTCTGTTAGATGTTTTCCCACATAGAGACAGGTTTTTGACGTAAGTAGTATTCTGTCCCTCTAGGGCATTCTGTCCAAAATGCTGTCAGCTTCGACAATAAGAGCATTTTTCTTCTGCTCACACAAACGTTTAGGCTCTTTGAGAATATTCTTGAAATTTTCAACACTTAGCCCGCAGTGAGCCTTCGATAAAATGCTGTTCTTTTATAACTTAGGTAAACAAAACCGAAGAAGTTCAGTTTGAACTGAGAAGCCTTCCTTCCTTTTGAATTCAGAAGCCCTCATCTTCCCACATCAACATCTGATCCGGCTCATGACTCTTTCTGAGTCTCAGGGTGCACTGTTCTTACTGAGGAGAATTACTCTCAATGGATGTGAAAAGGACCTCTTCTCCTCCAGCTCAAGTACCCTTTCAAGAGTTGGCCTTCCTTGCCTAGCCTGCGGGTGGGTAAAGGTTACACAGGAAACCTGGCTGACGATTTGAAAAAATGACAATCACTAGGCTAGTGAATAACTCAAATTCAGTGTGTCTTGTTCTTGAAATCATGGCTATTTGATGACTTTCCCGAAGGTAATGTGCTGAACACTCAAGCTTTCTATTTTTGTAAAAAAAAAAAAAAAAAAAAGAAACAAAAAACAAACAAAAAACTCACTTAGGAAAAGATGAACTTGCTTACAAGATAACTGCAGCAAATACAGAGACATCCTTGATAAGAAGGCCAGATGAAGGCCTGGTAAGAAGAAGAGGCACTGGGAACCAAGGACTGTATTTGCTTCCAGGAGACAGAAGTGTGCACCTTCTTTTTTTTTAGTGTGTGTGTGTGTGTGTGTGTTGCAAACTCTAACATCTGGGGGTGAGGACTGCAGACAGGAAAATTAAGTGTGTAAAGTGGGGCTGGGGGAAGGTATTTGGACCAGATGGTATAAGTCCCGGGATGATGGCATTATAATTTGAAGGGCAAATGCCTCCTGAAAAGTCTATGGCTTGTACTTGGCAATAGTTGACAAGGTCTATGATTTAGGACTAAACATTTCATGGATTCTCTAGGTTTTCACAACCTTTTTGAAGGGAGAAAAGGAAAGGGGTCCTACAGCCTAGGAATTCTCACTTATATTTGATCCTCTCAATTATCTTAGGCAGCATTCTTATCTTAAATTTGTGGATAATAAGAAGTTAACTCAGAAGAGTTAACTGGGTTTGTCCAAGGTCAGTCTACAAAGATCCCAGGTTGGGATACAGGTTCGTTCGACTCTAAATCACATGTTCTCCTTCTATTTTCTATTATATGCTGCAGCTAGTAGATGGGTCCAAAAAGATGCAATCTTAAAAGTGCTCAGAAATTCAGAAAACATTATGTCACAGGGTCTGTGGACCATAAGGTAGGGAGAAGGAAAAACAGAAAGTCATCATTAACAGTTCTTAGAGTCAGTCACTGTAAGTGGTTTTCTATTTAGTTTCCTTTCACTTATTTTAACGAGATGACCTAATCTCTACTCCCATTGTCATCCCAGCCCAAGCCCCACTCGCTAGATGCCTGAATTGCTAAAGCCACTTCTCCATGGGATGTGACCCAACCCAAGCCACCAACACACATCGCCTGCCTCAGATCGCCGGCCTCCCCTCTTCACATATTACCCCAGTGTTGTTCATAAAAATGTACAACTAAATGCTGAGTGGTAATAGATCATGCCTGTATTTTACTCACTTTAAATGAAGGTTAAAGGACAAGTTAGGGAACTCTCTTAGGATATCACGTTAAATTCGAATGAAGACATTTTCGTTTGCCCCTTCCCAACTTCATACATTTGCAAACCAGTCATCCAGCCTGAAATCTGCATAGGCATCGAGTCAGAATCCTATCATTTGGGGGAAAATTCCATTATGGCGGTTGATATACAACTGCTCCTTTCTACATAAAGCCTTTGTTTTTATTACTCTGTAATTTCTAAAGCTATTACATTTTGCTAAGCCCACCCCCAGAATGCAGCCTGGGTACAGCTGATGATCAAAGCAAGAGAGACATGGAGACCAGCATCTTCTGAAATATTTGGAGATCAGGTCACTAGGCCAAGCACCCCCAGTCTTTTCTGCAATGATGGCCCTTTATCTACTGGTTCTCCCAATCTGCTCAGAAAGGGAGCTTTGAACTCTTGCCTTGGGCACGCTTCCCAGGAGTTCCAAATATCTCCCCCGGCCATGGGCCAACAAACGACAGCTCAAGGATGAGGTTGGGCTGTGTTTGTTTGAAGTGTTCTGTGAACTCTGGCTCCACATTCTGGGTTGTCCACCATGAGCTGAGCTCTCTTTCCAGCCAATTGGAGGTCTTTTTCCTGAGAACAGTTTTGGCCAACGAATCAGAGCTCAGGTTCCAAGGCTGTCTTTACCTTCCTTCATATTCAATAGTTACTGAAAGTTCCAGAGCGAGTAACAGCTGGGTTTCCACATTAAATTAAGTGCCTGTGATAAGCTGTCCCACTCCGTGGTGAAACATTTCCTTTAAAAACAGAACGTATCCTTCAGGCCATGATCAGCAAAGGCTACACTTTGAAACTAATATACAGTCTCAGCCCAAAACAAGGTGGGACTAGGGCCCCCCACTAACAGTACTGGCTTGACAGGAACTGACATGTGAAAAAATATTAAGATGTTTTAGAAAAGGATAAACAACAAGGTCCTACTGTCTAGCATAGGGAACTATATTCAATATCCTGTGATAAACCATAATGGAAAAGAATATGAAAAAGAATTTATCTATATGTATAACTGAGTCACTTTGTTGTACAGCAGAAATTAAACACGACATTGTAAATCAACTATACCTCAATAAAATTAAAAATATACATAAATGTGCAATGTGAAACTGAATAATATTATTTGAGACATATTGCTATTAAAATCTTAGTCTATCAATGACTTGCCTTTTATGGCATTTTTAAAAAGTTACTCACTCGTTACGGTTTGACCAACTTGCAAAAGTAAGGCATCTACTTCCTGCCGCTATTTAGTCCCAAAGGAGGTCAAGCTGCCCACGAGGTTCTCCCGAGTGAAAAACAGGTTCCCTAGACCCTCTACCACCTCCATATTTGTTTGGATCAACAAGATCACCTTTCAAGTTGCAAACAACCTGTGGGGAGAATAGACATAGCAGACGTTTTGCACACAGCGTCCACAGAGCTAACATGCTCAGCGAATTCGGTTGCCCTGAGGAAAAGGAGGTGATAATGGGAGGGACTCTTGACACAGAACGTCTGGGAGGGGGCCGCCCCCTGAGGCTCTGACTAGTGCAAAGGAATCAGCACACTTCCTCACAAAGAGCTCCTGGGATGGAGAGAGAAAGGCATAAGGAGGCAGAAGGGGGAGGTGGAGCCCTTTCAGGGCAAAGCCTGTCTTCCTTGACGTCTCCCTAGGTCCCTGGGGGCTGCCATGTTTCCCCCTTAACAGCCGCAGGAAGACAGCCTCCCGATCGTTTTCTACAAGCAGAGAAGTTATTCTTTAAGTTTCAATGACTGACACAGAGCTTCCCAAAGTTCACCGAGAAGGTACCTCTCAAGCAAAGTAGAGTGAAGGATGTGCCACGTGGTTGCCGGGGGAATGAGCTTTCCAGGCAAGGCGGGTTTTACTACAGCAACTGGATGTTCATCTCCAACCAAACACTGCTTTGTGTCTGGTCATAGCGGAAATAGGGTGAACTTGGATTCAGAAGTTGATAAGCCCAAACATTTATCATCCCTGGAGGGAACAAGTGTTCAGAAAGATATGAAGAATGCAGAGATCGGGTTCGAGAAGGAAGGTCAGACCTTGAAGAGCCCAGGATGTGACGGTCAGGGCGTGGGTGTCTATTCTGAGTGAGATGGGAAGCACTGGAGGGTTTTGAGCAGAGGAGTGTCCTGCTCTGACGTGGACTTCAAGAAGTTCCTCTTGTTGTGTTGATGATAGTCTTTCAGTAAGAACTTGGGAGGAATTGGTTTTACTCTATAAAAGCCCAAATCAGCTCACAGTATCCATGCAAGATGTTGTTCTTTAGCTACTCCAAGAATGTGTATCTCAAAAGCACCCAAACTAAGTACCAATCATGTTATATACTGTGAATATTTGAATATCTACGTTTCTATCAATTGACTAAGTAAGGTATTGAGAATATTAAACCTAGTGTGTCACTGTATAAACCTGGATAATATCTGGTCCCATTTTCCTTATTCATCAACAGAGGTATTTGAACTAGTGTACTCATTCTTTACTTTTATCACATGTTTATAGATAAATATGGTGGAGAAAGAACTATGGTGGGAAAAGATCACACTTCTCTTCAAGGAGATCATATTCTACTAGTGAGAGACCAGAACAAGTCTAAAGAAGGAAGGTATGTGTTTTGTTTGCTTTTGGTGCATAGAACTGAGGGTTTTAAAAATTCTTTTGGAAAGGAACTATAAAATAGGAAGACCTGGGAGATTCAGGGGAGACAGAAGAAAATCTGTAGATTGTACTCGATGAAAAGGAGGGGGCTTGGTCCCCCTGAGGCCAGAGAGAAAGGGGCATTCCTTTGTGATAAAAGGTTTAATAAAAATACATGAAGATCATAGGTTTTCAGGTTGGAAGGTAAGGTAATGGTCATAAGAAAAAGCTTCAATTTTCCCTCAGAAGAAGGTAAAGTCACTGGTTAAGAGTGGGGAGGATCCTGTGGGGTAGAAAGATTGAGGAAAACAAGGAAGCTTGAAATAGCCACTGTGGAGAAAGGACAGTGAGAGCCTGGGGGTTAACGCCTAGTTGTGCCAATCTGTACTTTGTGATGTTTTTTCCAGAGGGTAGGAATGAGTGGAGAACACAATCTAGTTGGTTCAAAGTTGAGGAGACTGCTGCCAGCATGATATGAAGACCGTGGAAGCAGAGGCTGGAGGAAATGGAGAAAGAGTATTTGACATGAAGAAGCATTTGTTCTTGTCTGAATAGGGAGGTAAGAGAGGACCTGAGGAGGTGAAGGTAGCAGTGGCAGCTGGGGTCAGGGAGGGGAAGGGACCAGGTACCTTGACGAGACAGGGGCAGGCGTAGCGGGATCAGGGTGAGGGATCGGGGATGGGGGCCAGGTATAGAGAAGACAAAGTTTGGAGTTCAGGTTTTATAAAGGAGGCAGATGGAGTGGCATGTTACCTGGCGTGTGATGGGGCGGAATGTGAGAGAAGGAGGAGGTCATTGGAATTCAGGTGGTACAAGAACTGAGAGCTTAGGGTGTAGGATGTACGGAAGCTGATGTGGGGATTGAAGGTCACTGGGATTTCGGCAGCGTTGGGGGAAGAGGTCCTTGTAGCCCTAACATCATATTATTTGGATTTAGTATAAAAGGAACCAACAATTAAGTCAGTGGTGTCTTTTAGTGAAGTTCAGTGAATAATACTGGATAACAATTGGCTAAGGATGTCTTTATTTTATTAAAGCAACTCAATGTTCATCTCCAATCAGATATTGTTGTGTGTCACGTCATAGTGGGAATAGGGTAAACTCTGATTCAGAAATTGATCCGACCAGCCATTTATCAGCTGTGTGGCTTAGCTTCTCCAAGAATCTTTCCTTATTTGTGAAGTCAGAGTAGTAATATTGGCCACTAAGATTGTTGAGGTTTTCACATACTGGGACACAGATGAAATGGATGCCCAAGATGACGTGCCTGGTAGAGCCTTGTTCCTTCCCACCCCTGCCTGTCCTGCCCTGGGTCCACATGGGAGCTACTGCATTGAGACAAAATGCCCCTTTCCCTGGTCCCAGTTGATTAGTTTCAGGTGAAACCAACATGTACCCGCCAACACTTTGCACTCAAACCAGAATGAGTGTGGTCTGTCTTCCTCCCATGGCTGAAATCCTGGGGTGAAAATTACAAAAGGTGTGAGTTTTGGGAGCGAAACAGAGCTGATCTGCAGAGAGGTGCCTGGGAATCTCCTCTTTTGCCTCAATGGCAGAGGTGGATTTTTTTTTGAAAGTGCCAGCGGATGCGGTGTGTGAACATCCACGGCGGGGTACCTGACAGAGTTTGCAGGGTCCATAACTGCTTTTATTTTTTTTCAAGGTGTTTTGTAGGATAGAGGTTAGGAGTCAAAAGTAATCTACATGATTTATGAGACACTGCTCTGGAGTATGTGCATGGGTGCATGAGAGAGAGACAGAGACAGAAGGGGAGGAATTGGGAAGCTGGCAGAGGAGACAGGGGAGGATCTGAGACATAACCTCTGAGAAGAGTCCCAGCTAAAGAACCAACTTATCTTCAGTCAATAACACCCCGCAAACAACCAGAACCTGCTTCCTGTCTCCACCCGGTACTTCAAGCCCAAGTTGGAAACACTCCTGGGAAGAGGCAACAATAACGTCAGATTATCTTAAAACGAGAAGGAAATGAGTGAAGAAACAGCGATCCGGAGGTGGAGCCCAGCCACAAGGAGCCAGAAAGCGGAGGAGGGTGACTGTTCTGCTGAAAAGTGGACCTTCTAATTCAAAACGCTTAGTCACCAGACTGAGCACAGATAACGAGAGCGGGAGGAAGGGCTGGGGAGTGTGGAGAAACATCTCAGAAAGCTCTCGACAAACTCGCAGTCTTCTGGAAGCTTCGGAAAACCAACTCAGGGGATAAAGCAAACAGCTCCATGGGGGATTTCACAGGGCAAAGCTGGCTAACACCCATCGGACAGAGGCTCTGAACAGCAGAGATGGGTCAGAGAGCATCTTCTACCACTGGCCATGATCATATCCGATCCTCGAATAATCTGTAAAATGTGGCTCCATTTGGATAATCGCCCTTTCGTGCCTAAACGGCCCGGTTAAAAAATCAGCTCCAACACGGGGAGGGGGAAGGGTGAGCTGGGACGAAGTGAGAGGGCGGCATGGACGTATATGCACTACACCAAATGTAAAACAGATAGCCAGCGGGAAGCAGCCGCATAGCACAGGGAGATCAGCTCCGTGCTTTGTGACCACCTAGAGGGGTGGGACAGGGAGGGTGGGAGGGAGGCTCAAGAGGGAGGGGATATGGGGATGTATGTATACGTACAGCTGATTCACTTTGTTATACAGCAGAAGCTAACACACCATTGTAAAGCAGTTATACTCCAATGAAGATGTTTAAAAAAAAATCGGCTCCACTATTTCACTCAGTCTAAGGTCCCTTAGAGCTCTAACCACAAGCTTAAGAAAAAGGACATTTATTTTTTTAAATGTCTCTGTAGGGGCTGAGTAAACACAGAAACTGATGTGAGTGCTCAAACCACCTGTTAACACTAGGTTATAAGCACTCAGATGAGTCAATTCTTGTTCTAACTTTATACCTTATCATCAAAATGAAGATACAAACTTTTTAAAAGGTTTATCGAGAAATGAATAGATCCCTGAGAAGGTGTCACCAAGACCCTGCAGGTCTGTGGACCCCAGTGCTCGGTAGACGGAGCCAGGTCAGGCAAGGTGATCTGACCATTTCTTCCTGGCTCTACGCAGGGTGAACTCGGTGGGTGAGGGGGAGACCGGAGACCACGTCTCCAGTAGCCATGGAAATAGTTGAGGCAGAAGGTGAAAGGAGTGAAAGACGAGAAGGGGAGGAAAGAAAAGGAGGAGACAACTTTGAGGGAAGGAAGGGAGGAAGGCTCAATGGATCCTCAGGGCCACTAGAGGGAGAAAACAGAGAGAAGTCAACAGTGTCTCTAACTAGGAAACACGCAAGGCATCCATACTTAGGTTTCAAGTATCCCAGTCAGGACTCTCTTCTGTGGAGACAAGCTTCTGCGCACAAGTGATTCAACAAAACTCTACAGAAGGAACGCTTAGTCCCGTGTCAAGCGGGATTTGCGATTAGACGCCTTGGGCCCTCTTCTCAACTCTGCTAAGTGTGGAAACTGGAGGGCATGATCCCACAGGCAGCTGTTTCCTGGTCTGAAAAGGGGTGGGCGGGTGGGTGAGTGGACAAAATGCTCAAAGAAAATCCCAGAGCAGCCTGACGGAAAGACCCAGAAAAAAAAAAAAAAAGGTACCAGACAAAAATTAAGTCAGGAAATCCCTCTGTAAATGGTCTGAGCTCAAACGAACCTAGCCTTGAGCAGAGCGAAAGATGCGGTCAGAGATCAGGTTTTGGAAAGTGATTTCCAATCATTGCTCTGTTCTCTGCTGAGGGGAGCAGGCAGCTTGGCTTTGAGAAGAAATGGTCATTTAACCGCCTATCGCTCAGGGCAACCGGTTTAATTCGAAGAGAGCCTGCCTGTGGTTGACTGCTTAAGAAAAGTCAAGTTTATTTGCAAGAGATTTGAGATCGGATTATAAGAGGGGTGTAGAAAGATATCAAGCAGTTAGGAAAACAAGAGCAGATTTTAGATATGTTTAGCACGTTACGAAAAGTCTATTACATAAAGCCTGAGTTCTTGGGAGAATTTGCTTGCAAGCTATTGGATAACTTCTAAGAAAAATATTAACCGGAAGCACAGAAATAACTAAACAAATCTGGTGGATGAATTTTTCACACATGGAGCAGATGTCACTCCATAAAATCCAATCCAAAACATTTGATCAAAAGGCTCTTTCTCAGACGAGGTTAGAAGTAAGTCAGACGCAGGTGTTTAGACCACATACCCGTTGGTGCCACAGACAGGAAGCAGACTTTGGAAATGCCACTGAATCCCTCAAATCCCTAACTTTATATATACTTTTTTACAGTGATATATTACTGGGTGTGAGTATAGTCACTATCATTTTGTTGGTTTACTTTCCTCTTGAAGAAAATAAGCAACTGCTAAAACTTTCAAAGACATGCATTTTCAACCCAAGTAACATCTCAGAATGAATTGTTTCTTGAACAGAGCATCCTTCTGGTGAGTTCTCGTTGGCTACATCTGCTGTTTGACAAGGGTCATCACTGAGTCACAGACTGACTCTGATTTCAGATTGTCCTCTGTCTGACCTTGAAGCCATTGAAGGGAATCAGAATTGGATTCAGAAAGCCATTGAAGGGAATCAGAATATGCCCTCCCCAAATATGCCACTTTGGCATAAAGATTATTTTGAGCTGAAGACAATTCATAATCAACGGATACAAGAAGAATTCCCTGACCTTCCCTTCTCTGCCAAAAAGGAGGGTCAGAAGCCATGTATTGTGTTACATCTGTTGCTAGGACAAAATAGATCATTTATCCTCTTGAATTCCTTTTGTATCATGTACTTATATTATAGTACCTATGGCATTGTATTTCACTGAATTTTCTTCTATATTTGTCTCCCACTTGCTTGAAAGCCTTGAAGAGCAAAGAGTATGCCTCGTCCCTCTATTTTTAGCTCCTGGACAAGGGCCTGGCATACCAGTAGCCCTCAATAAAAATTTATTGAATGAATGAATAAAGGAATGAATAAGAGCTTTCTTCAATTTTTGCTGATTTTTACACATCAAAATCTAATACAGTTTTAGAAAGCCATTGAAGGGAATCAGAATATGCCCTCCCCAAATATGCCACTTTGGCATAAAGATTATTTTGAGCTGAAGACAATTCATAATCATCGGACGCAAGAAGAATTCCCTGACCTTCCCTTCTCTGCCAAAAAGGAGGGTATTAATTTCCATGTGTGAAGTGTCCCCCTCTCTCTTCCTTACCTTTCTCTGTAGCATAAAGAGAATATCAACTCATATCACTGGAGACAGGGGAGTCAACACCCCCCTAAAATAACCCTTACCTTCCATTAGTTCTCCCACATATTTTTTCCTAGTTACTTCCCCGTAATTTGTCATCCCTCGAAGCCCAGCTCCCTGCCCTTTCTGTTAAAGGGGTATATAAGCCCCTGAGTCTAACCACTTCTTTGAATTTCACTTCTTTTCTATGAACTTTTGTGCACATAAATATTAATGAAAATTGTGTGCCTTTTCTCCTGCTAATCTGTCTTTTGTTAGCTTAATTTGCAGGCCCCCAGGTACTCACTGTAAGAGGATAAAGATTTTCCTACCTGACCTTATTATATTTTTTCATATTTCTCTTTATATCTGTCAAAGAAATATTTTTCCTGGCTATATTCACTTCATTTCTTATCTTTTCTCTCCTCTGTTAACATTTCAAAGTATAGTATAAAAGCAAGAAACTTCTACCTTGACCACACGGGACTCTTTCTAAAGACTTTTCATTCCTGTTAATGTCTCAGCCCCAAAAATAAACTCTGGAGGTTTCCACTTTTCAGCCCCTGCCTTTATTAATTACTCCATTTTCTATACTCAGGGACTGTAAGAACATTTTCATTCTTCTATTAATTTTGTCTGTTATTCTGTCAATTTTCACTGTCTTAGAGTATTTTTGATTATAGATTTGGCAAAGTAATTTTCTTCTTTCCAAAGATTACCCCAAACTCTCATCTTTGTTCAGCGTAACAAAACTCTACCCTTGACCAAACTTTGGTCGGGCTGCTTTGAACACTCTTTTCAAGAAGGACTCAACTCTTGGACTCCTGTGTCTATCTTGGCATTGCCCAATTTTACCAAAAGCCCTGCTAAGCCAGGTAAGAGAATTCTCCCACCCTCCATATCTGATCACTTTGATATCGGATTCAATTCCTCACCCATCCCCAGCTGATGTCTGATCACCCCGGCCTGACGGCAGCAAGAATGTCAGGTTGGTTTAACCAGCATCCCCTTCATCCTGGATGTTTTCTCTTTGTAATGTTCCGTCCGCAGACCCCCACCCTGCTCCTTGTGTATAAATATCCGCTTGTTCTTGCTGTCTTCAGAACCGAGCCCAGGTCTAGGCTGCAGTCTCTCGTCCTCTCGCGCAATAGCCGTTGAATAAAATCTGTTCTTAACCACTTTACTGTCGGACTCTGATTTTTCTTTCACAAGTTGTATAGGGACAGTATCTCAAAAAGGACCTCTTGCAAAGGAGCCTCCTTTTATCTGTCACTCGCTTTGCCCTGCCAGAGTGTCATTTAAGAAAAACTAAAAACGTGACTCTCAATCCTCTCCATTATCCATCTGGTTAGAATCACTAGAAAGACCGTAAAACCAAATCCCTCCTTGCTGAAACCAAGTGGAAATGACTTAGTGGCCTTGCAGGAACTAGAACCAAAACCAAACATATACATACTAAAAAGAACCCCGAACAGTAGAGAGGATAAAAGAACCTAAAGAAGCCGAGAGTCAGCAAAGTTCAAGCTCTACTGCTTTTTGTCATTCACACCGGGAGCCAAGAAAAGACAAGCCTGGGTTTATGTAGCCTATGAGTTTCACGTCTCAAGCAATGCACTGCACCGGGCTTCCAGGTGAGTCCACAGCAGTGTTGCACGGCAGCCTCCAAAATTTCTCAAGTATAGCTTTTTAGTGTTAAAAATATGCATCTCATGCATAAGTCAAAAATGAGCGTGTGTCCAAGATTTTAACCAACTTGGTAATTAATAAAGGAACCAGTAAGACATTAAGACTAGTTCAAAAGACACTTTGGATGGATGGATGGATGGATGGATGGATAGATAGATAGATGTAAACGGTTATGGTAAATGGTAAATGGTAAATGGTAAATGGTAAATAGATGTAAATGTAAATGTAAATGGTAAATAGATGTAAATGGTTATGGTAAATGGTAAAATTTGTTAATAGATGCAAAACAGGTTAATATCTTATGGGGCAATTAAATGTCATCTTTGAGATTATCTTTTATATCTTTATTGTAGAAATGAATTACTTCTTTAGTGAAACAAAATTTATTTGCCTTGTTGTGGGCAAGAATCGACTGCATTGCTATCAGTTTTTGCACGATAACTTCTTCTCTTGTATCTCTTAGATATAAAATTACCTAGATATAAAAGTCAACCAGAGGTGCACAGCCCTATAGAATTAGATAATCTCCAAAGGGGTTTCCAGCCCTTTGCTGAAAGGACACTCTAACCGTTTTCCCCCATTTCCAAATCTGGGACAATTTCTCCTGACTTCCTTTGGAATTTGATTTATCTTCCCTCCCTTCACTATTTCTTTCCTTCCTTCCTCTTCATCTATTTATTGATCATTTACTGTATTCTAGATCAGCACTGACCAATAGAACTTTTCTTTTTTTGACGTGGACCATTTTGAAAGTCTTTATTGAATTTGTTACAATATTGCTTCTGTTTTATGCTTTGGTTTTTTGGCCGCGAGGCATGTGGGATCTTAGCTCCCTGACCAGGGATCGAACCCGCCCCCCCCCCCCCCCCCCCCCCCCCCCCCCCCCCCCCCCCCC
>NW_020837967.1:22716627-22777718 GCF_003676395.1 Aethalodelphis obliquidens | reverse complement strand
GCATTGGAAGGCGAAGTCTTAACCACTGGACCGCCAGGGAAGTCCCAGAACTTTCAGTGATGACAGAAAGTCCTATGTCCCTGCTTTCCAGTACGGTAGCCACTAACTACTCATGGCAATTGAATAGTTGAAATTTGGCCAGGAGGACTAAAGAGATTTTAACTGATTTAATTTTGACTAGTTAAAATCTAAATAGCCACATGTGACACTGGGGACCATCGTGGGAGGCACAGTTCCGACGCTGTGTGCGACTCATCAATATGTAAGGTTCCATGTCCCTCGCCTCCCATCCCTCCTGCCCTCTAAGGTTTATGTGCTCACAGAGAATTTAAGGCAGGTATGAATGCACCGTTCTAGAAGGCACTTGATGCTCTGTGGTCTCGTAGAGGAGACTACGTCTCGCTGGGCTGGTCTGTAAAGGCTTTAGACAACAGTGGATGAAACTTCGACTTGCCAAGTTGTCAGAGAAAGACCTTCCAGGAGGAGGGGACAGGATAGCCAAAGTCAGGAGGCAGGTAGATGTTTAGGGACTGAGGAGTCGTCCTGGCAGGCCACCGCCCAAAGCTCAAGTAGGCAAGCTGGGAAATCTCAAACTTTCTAGAAAGGAAAGGGGCTTGGAAACAGCCTGTAAGGTCCTCTGAAATCACTGAGGATCTCAGGACCTTCTCCTATAGAAGTTCTGGGAAATCACTAAACGCCTGGGGGCAGGGGTGGGCATGGACAGCACCAGATCTTTATTATTAAAAAGCTCCATAAAGACAGCACGGAAGATGGATTGGAAGGCAGGAGCCACCGACGTGCAGGAGACGGGTTGGAAGGCTGTTAAAAATCATCAACGTGTCATACAGAGTGAAGTAAGTCAGAAAGAGAAAAACAAGTACCGTATGCTAGCACATATATATGGAACCAAAAAAAAAAAATGATTCTGAAGAACCTAGGGGCAGGACAGGAATAAAGATGCAGACGTAGAGAATGGACTTGAGGATATGGGGAGGGGGAAGGGTAAGCTGGGACGAAGTGAGAGAGTGGCATGGACGTATATACACTACCAAACGTAAAATAGATAGCTAGTGGGAAGCAGTCGCATAGCACAGGGAGATCAGCTCGGTGCTCTGTGACCACCTAGAGGGGTGCGATAGGGAGGGTGGGAGGGAGACACAAGAGGGAGGAGATATGGGGATGTATGTATACGTATAGCTGATTCACTTTGTTATACAGCAGAAAATAACACACCATTGTAAAGGAGTTATACTCCAATAAAGATGTTAAAAAAAAATCATCGAAGTGAGAGGTAATAGGGTCGGCATCAGAAGGGTGGTAACCAATGAGGTGGGATACATCCATCTGACGTTGCTATAGCCCAGGAAGGAGTTTATTTTTTATAAATATAAATTATATTTATATAAGTATATGTATGTCTCTGTGTATATATATATATATATACACACACATATATATTTATATATATTTGTATAATATAATATATAGTTACATATAAATATATTTATGTATATTTATATATTCATGTATATAATACATATGTTTATATTATATTATAATATATTTATGTATAAATAATATATATTTATGTATATTTATAGACATATAATGTATTATATATATATATTTGGAATAACACATTTCTTCAAGTGCTGTTTGAACAGAATGACTATTGGGGGTGTACTTAGACATGACAACCCTGGCTCTGACCATAAACAAGTAAGAGGAAGAATTACTTTAGGTTCTAAAGCCAGCTTTGTGAACCTCTATGAGATTCTCAGAGCAGGCTTTTGATGACATATACAGGGTCAACCCCGGACAACATTGTTACATATTAAACACCTTAGAGTGTTCGCATTCCTTCTCCCTGACTGTCCTGCGTAACTAACGTGGGTTTAACTTATTAACTCGTTATGTACCTGGCACTTCTTTAGGGTCTTTAAATATTTTATTAGTTTTCTGTTAGTTTGTGTTCGTTTTCCAGAGCCGGTGTAACAAATTACCACCAGCTCAAAGGCTTTAAAAGAACACAAACGTATTATGTTACAGTTATGAAGGTTAGAAATCTGACACAGTTCTAGTGGGGCTACAATCAAGGTACCAGCAGGGCTGTGTCTCTTTCTGGAAGCTCTGGGGGGATCCATTGCTTTGCCTTTTCCAGCTTCTCGAGGCTGCCAGCATTCCTTGGCCCTTTGCCCCTTCCTTCGTTGTAAAGAGAGCAATGGTAGGTCAAGTTCTTCTCCCAATAGTTCACATCACTGTGACCTTCTCTTCTGCCTCCTTCTTTCACTTCTAAGGATCCTTCTGAGTACAGTGGACCCACACAGATAATCCCGGATCATCTCCCTATTTCAGTAATCTCCCTGATTTGCAACCTTAATTCCATCTGCAACCTGATTCTCCTTTGCCATCTCCCCACCTCAAGGTCCTTAAAGGTACTCAACTGCAAAGTCCCTTTCAACACATAAAGTGACACATTCACAGATTCCTGGGATTAGGATGTGGGCATCTTTGGGGAACATTATTCTGCTTGCTACAAATGTATTATTTCCTTTGATTCTCACCACACTGTTAGTATGATTATCCCCATTCTACAGAATCTCACTGCACTATTACAGTGATTCTTCTGTGTTGTGGATAATGAACCCAATGCTTAGGGAACTTGAAGGCAGCAACCTATAGCACACACAGCTTGCACAGTGGCAGTGCTAGGACTGGAACCCATGTCTGTCTCTCATGCTTAACCTCTTCACCACTAAACCACACTAATGCTCACAAATGTCACTTTCTCCTGATTCCTCCTTTTCTCCCTCAGAGTTTTATTCTCTCTAACCTACCCCAGAAAAGCATTACACCTGGAAGGTATGTCAAACGTGTTGCATTGTTAAAGCATCAATGCTTCAAATGATACCTTTCTAGGGGTACTTGCTTTTGCCAACATGAAGGTCTAGGAACAAAGGTCAGAAACTGGTGGAGAAACTAGCAAATTCAGAAGGGATATTTTGAGCTTGGGGCTTTCTCAGCACTTCTGGGCTATAGACGATTGTCTGCTTTGCTTCCTGAGAGGAGAGCCTGGATCCCGTGCAAAGGCTGCTTGAGAAGAAGGGGTGACAAGATTTTGAGAGTGATTGAGAATAAATTCCGATGGCGTCTTCCTGCCCTTCTCCTCCCGGGAGCCATCCACTTACAGCATCAAAAGACAAACGGCCACATATATTCAACATCAGTTCCCTTTTTTTAAAAAAATTAAGTTTATTTTTAAAAAAGAGAGAAAAGCTAAGATGCGAGGATGAATCACATTATCAGACATCTGCTCAGAGATTAGATGAGCTCATTATGGAAATTCAAGAGTATGAGGCCCATTTGGAAGCTCGTTTCTGAAAAGGTACAGTCCTGTTACTAAGGTAAAAAGGTATCGCGCTATGGTCCATTTTTTTTTCTTTTGCCTTGACCTCCTTCATCAGCTAAAAGTACAACCAATCCAGATGGGTTCTGCTGGGTAGCATTTGGTCCTTTGATGTGAAAGCTGGTTGGGCAGGTGTGTTGAACTTGGGAGATTTAATTGAGCTGCACACGTATGATCTGTGTGCTTTCTCTGTGTTGTACGCTAATCAATAAAAAAGACACTAATGACAGAGTGAGAATGAGGGAACAATCTCAATAAAGGACGCAGGACTGCTGGGGAGCAGAGTCTGATTTATCCTGAAGTTATGAGGCTTAGTTCCTGGGCCCCTCACCACCCCTCTGGGTTCCAATCAATGTCAGGGGTAGCTGGGAGCAGTTGAGTTTTCTAGGTGGGAGGGGAAGCCAGATTGCAATTGGAAATTGCTTAAAGAAAGAGATAAGGAATTAATTATTAAGAATCCAGCAATTTATTTCTTTATTTAAACACATATTCAATTTTTGATTTTAAAAAGCAAACCAACAGGACTTCCCGGGTGGCACAGTGGTTAAGAATCTGCCTGCCGATGCAGGGGACACATGTTCGAGCCCTGGTCCAGGAAGATCCCACATGCCACGGAGCAACTAAGCCCGTGCACCACAACTACTGAGCCTGAGCTCTAGAGCCCATGAGCCACAACTACTGAGCCTGCATGCCACAACTACTGAAGCTCATGCGCCTAGAGCCCGTGCTCTGCAACAAGAGAAGCCACCGCAATGAGAAGCCCATGCACCGCAATGAAGAGCAGCCCCTGCTCGCCGCAACTAGAGAAAGCCCGCACGCAGCAACGAAGACCCAATGTGGCCAAAAATAAATAAATAAATAAATAAATAAATTTATCTATATATTATAAAAAAAAAAGCAAACCAACAAAAACAAATGAACTCACCACTTGCCCTTGTAGAAATCACAGTGCTGTGACAGGAGCAGCCCTGCATGGAGAAGGAGGAAAGACTACATTGAAATCCATGTGAAGCAAGAAAGACAAATAATTTGAACCACTGCTGCACTGATTTCCAAACAGAAAAGTGCCAAAGGTCCTGGTAGGTTCTTGTGGATTGTAATGTCTTTTGAAAGAAATTACCCTCATGGAATTTACTTTCTAAAGTCGGGGTGGAGAAAGACCGACAAAAACAAGCACAATATATAGCACTTAAAAGGGAACAAGTGGGGCTTCCCTGGTGGCGCAGTGGTTGAGAGTCCACCTGCTGATGCAGGGGACACAGGTTCGTGACCTGATCCGGGAGGATCCCACATGCCACGGAGTGGCTGGGCCCGTGAGCCATGGCTGCTGAGCCTGCACGTCTGGAGCCTGTGCTCCGCAACGGGAGAGGCCACAACAGTGAGAGGCCCACGTACCGCAAAAAAAAAAAAAAAGGGAACAAGTGCTATGGAGAAAAATAAACCAGGGAACTAGGAAAGGGAGGGCGGTGGTAGTGGTACTAGAAGTGTGGTGTGAGTTTTTAAATGAGGTGAACAGGTAAGTCTTCACTGAAAGATGAAATGTAAGCAAACCCCTGAAAAATTAGAGTCCTGTGGTCATCTGTGGGGATGCATCAAGGTGAGGGGAACGGCAGGTGCAAAGGCCCAGAGGCAGGAGTCCAGAAGCAGCCAGTAGCTACAGCAGAGCTGAGGAGGGCTGAGTGGAAGGAAAAGTGTTCACGGAGTGAGCAGATCTTGTAGGTTTCCTAAGCCATTGAGAGGAGTTTGGCTTTTACTCTGAGTGGTTTGGGGAGAAGTTGATCAGAGGAGTGGTATAATCCAATTGTAACTCAGTAACAGCAACATAATTTAAAAATGGACAAAGGATTTGAATAGACATGGCTCTGAAGAAGATACACAAATGGCCAACAAACACATAGAAAGATGCTCAACATAAATCAGCCATTAAGGAAGTGGAAATCAAACCCACTGAATCTGGTGTTGTACAAATTGAGAAGAGACAGTCTGAGGGTAGGTGTGGAAGCAGGGAAAAGAGTTAGGAGCCTAAGTAATAATCCAGGTAAAAGATGAAAGTGCTGTTGGTGGGAGTGTAAAATGGTGCAGCTATACTGGAAAACAGCTTGGGATTGTCTCAAAATTTAAGCATGAAATTACCATGTGACCCAGCAATTTGATTCCTAGGTATATAAGCAAGAGCACTGAAAACTGTTCATACAGAAACATGTACGTGACTGTTCATGGCAGCATCACTCAAGATGGTAAAAAGTGGAAACAACGCAAATAGCTATCAGCTGATGGATGATAAACACAATACGGCATATCCGTACAAATGGAATATTATTTGGCAACAAAAATACCACATAATACGGCACATACACCAACATGGATGAACCTTGAAAATGTTATGCTAAGTGAGAGAAGCCAATCATGAAAGGTCACACATTGTATGATTCTATTTAAGTGAAATGTTCAGAATAGGTAATCCATAGAGACAGAAAGTAGATTAGTAGTTTCCAGGGCTTTGGGGAAGCGGGGAAAGGGAGAGTAACTACTAATAGGTACAAAGTTTCTCTTTGGGGGGAATAAAAAGGTTCTGAACAGAGAGTGGTGATGGCTGTAAATATACTAAAACCCACTGAATTATACACTTTAAAAGGGTATGTTTCATGGTTTGTGTGAAGTGTATCTTATTTTTAAAAAGAAAAAGAAAAAAAAGAATGAAGGTTCTCAAAAGCTAAGTTATTCTTAAAAGAAGATCTATAAGGGGGACATGTATCAATTATTAAGACTTACCATATAGTCACAGTAATGAAAGTACGGCAGCAAAGCAGACCAACAGAACAGAAAAAAGAGGTCAGAGGCAGATTCATGTATAGAGGGGAACTTAATGTATAGTAAAATGGCATCGTTAATCAATGGAGAAAGAATCCATTATCTAGCAGCTAGTATTAGGAAGAAAAACAAACCTGAATTAATACCTAGCACTGGATAGGTGGACGCCAAATGGATTAAAGACCTAAAGTTATTAGAAAACACAGAGGAATATTTTTTGTGACTTGGAAGGGGGAAAATACTTAAAATCTCAGAAGTGCAAACAGTAAAGCTAAAACTTGATGTGTTTGATCACATCAAAATTATGAATTTCTGTTCAGCAAAGAACATCATGGACAAAACTAATAGATTGACAGAATGGAAAAGTTATCTGTAATGCCGACACTGACAAAGGATTAATATTCCTGAATACAAGAGACACTTTCATATGAACCAAGAAAAAGATAACAACTCTAATAGAAGAAGTCAACAAAGGATACAAAGAGGCAGTTTATAGCAGAGGAAAGTCACATGACTCTAAGCATATGAAACAAGGTTGAAACGCAGTAGACAGAAAAGCACAAATTAAAGCAACAAGGAGGCACTGCCTAATAAATTGATTGGAAAAGTTAGAAAGTTGGAAAACGATAAATGTTAACAGGGATGTAAGGATACCTGAATCCTCATGCACTCCTGGAAAAAAATGTAGACTGATACCATCGTTCTGGGGAGTGACCAGGCACTTATATTCCCTGACCTAGGAATCGCATTCCAGATATATATTCAAAGAAATCCTCATATGAGTCCATAAGGAGAAGTATTTGAGCATAATTATTGCAGGTTTCTGGGGGAGGGTATCAGGAAGGTGTCGGCAATCTGGCTATATCTCACTGGGAGAGTAGATAAGTAAAATGTACTCTTTCTAAGATTCACACGCACCCATGTGCGTACACGCACCTACATACAAGGTGTTAAGTGCTCCATAGTCTGAAGAATAAATCTTTCTTTCTGTAAATCTGATTTGTCTAAGCCTATTCCTAATTCTAATCATAGACAATCTCATGTTTTTCTTAAGTCACAGCTCACCTACCCCACATATCACTTATCACACCAGGTACCACAACATATAGCATGGTTTCTAAAACCTACACTCTCCTAAAACACACAGGTCATAAGAGCTATGCTTTGGCATCTTTCCCTATTCTGAATTTGTAATGCAGGAACAAGCTGGTTCCTTTGTTATCCTGAGAGCCCTGAAGTCGCACTTGATTCTTACCAGTTTTCCTTCCAAGAGACTAGACCTCCTTTCAAAATCAGAGCCTAGACAGGAGCTCTTAACTGTGATCAGGATAGGAGCCTGCCAAGTTCCACTAGACCTTGAATCTTGCCTACTGAGATGAAGCCTGACTGGCACCTAGGCACGTTCTTTACTCACTACCTTGATCTAGATGGCTCACCTGTTGTCAGGTCCCGGCCACCTCTATCCACCTTTCATTCTTACTTGAAGCGTGGACCACAGTGCCCAGCGCAGTAGGCTAAAGAATGGCCCCCGCGTTAGGTCCATGACCTACTTCTGGGACCTGGGAATGTTACCTTATATGGCAAAAGGGACTTTGCAGATGTGACTAACTTAGAGATCCTTAGAAGAGGGGTGTTGTCTTGGATTATACAATGGGCCCGGTGTAATCACAATGGTCCCCAAAAGAGGGATGAAGGAGGAGTCCAAAGAGGAGGAGATATAATGATGCAGGCAGAGACTGCAGTGACGCTCTCTGAAGATCAGCGAGGGGCCACAAGCCAAGGGATATAGGCAGCCACTCAAAGATGAAACACCCAGGGAAACAGCAGAGCCCTGGGAGGAAACAGGTCTGTCAACACATTGACTTTAGCCCAGTGACACTGACTGTGAAGTTCTGACCTTCAGAACAGTGAGAGAATTAATTTAAGCCATGAAGTCTGTGGTAATTTGTTACAGCAGCAATGGGAAACTAATACACCAATAATCACTCTCAGAGTGTTATGACGGAGACCTCCTCATCATAAAACTGAAGGATCTTTTCCTCTTCTCCTTCCTTTCTCCTTCCTTCCTAACATCTCTTGGGATTTTAAGGGGAATCACCCAGATCTGGTTCTAATTAGTGTTTCCACGCAAGAATTCTTTCTTGGCATTCCTCAGAAAATTTATGTTTTCCTCAATGCTGAGAAAAATCAGTTGAGAAATTGGGGAAAGGGGGAAAGTATTATCATCCTCCAGCAAGAATTAAAGCTTAACTGTCAACGTTGGAGAGGAGAATTTACGATCTAATCATTCTTGCCTGTAGCAGTTGCCATATTATAAGTGTTTGCTTCTGGCCCTGTCTGCTGCGAACAGTGAGTCATTCTGGCACATAAAATAAATATTAATAAGCTTATACACAGTGTATGCTTTATTTAAATCCTATGAAAAATGATTTAAGAAATAACAAGTTTTAGAAGCAAATAAATCCTTAAATTGACAGTTTCTACACAAGATTCTTTGACGTTCTATTCATCTTGCTAAGAGATCCAAACATTACATTATTTGAATACAAGCCAATACTGTTTGCTGGCATTTCCAGTGTTTGAACATTCACTATATAAATTCTACTAAATTTAATATTTGTTTATTAAACAAAAATTTTTAGATATCCATAATAATGAGTTAAGTATATAAAGAATGTTGGAAGTATTTTAAGAATAAGTTATGATTTGGGGGAATTCTTGAGAAATTCTGTAAATTATGGTATCTCATTCCTGACCCCCCAAATTTGTATCCATCAGGACTTTGGAAGCACGAGTTCAAATCCCTCCTCTATCATTTTACTAGTTGCACAGTCTTGGGCAAATGACAATTTTGAGCTTAAATGCCCTCATCAATCAAAAGGGGACAACATTACCATATAGGTTTGCTGCAAGAATTAAATAACATTATTTATGGAAAGTGCCTGAGACATAAGTCTTCAAAAAAAAGGTTCAAGAAACCATAGGGGTACATTTTCATAATCTTGGACTTGGCAACAGATTTTTAGATACAACACCAAAACACAAGCAACTAAAGATAAACTAGATAAACTGAACTTCAGCAAAATTAAAAACTTTGCGCATCAAAAGACATTGCCAAGAAAGTGAAAATACAACTGACAGACTGGGAGAAAATACTTGCAAATTGTATCTCTGGTATACCTGACCGTATTTCCAGAATATATAACGAGATTCTAATTTTCAACAACGAAACAACAAACCACCCAAAGGTGGCAAAGGACTTGAATAGATATTTCTACAAAGAAGATATACAAACGATCAATAAGCACATGAAAAGATGCTCTCAGTGTCCTTCATCATTAGGGATATGCAAATCAAAACCACAATGAGATACCATTTTACACCCACTAGGATGGAAATAATAATTTTAAAAATGAAGAATAATGTGTTGGTGAGGTTGTGGAGAAATTAGAACCCTTCTACACTGCTGATGGGAACATAAAATGGAGCAACTCTTGTTGAAAACATTTTGTCAGTTCCTCAAAAAGCTAAACGTAGTGTCACCATATGACCTAGCAATTCCCCTCCTGGGTATATACCCAAAAGAATTGAAAGCAGGGATCCGAACAGACACTTATATGACAATATTCACTGCAGCATTATTCACAAGAGCCAAAATGTGGAAGCAACCCAGGTGTCCATCGATGGGTGAATAGAAAAGCAAAATATGGTATATCCAAACAACTGAATATTATTCAGTCATAAAAAGGAGTGAAGTTCTGATACATGCCACAACTTGGATGAATCTTGAAAGTGTTAAGCTGAGTGAAATAAGCCAGACACAAAAGGACAACTCCTGTATGATTACATTTATATGAAATCTCTAGAATAGACGAATTCAGAGCCAGAGAGTAGATTAGAGGTTACCCAGGCTGCCAGGACATGGGGAGTTATTGCTCGATGGCTCTAGGGTTTCTGTTGGGGTGATGAAAGAAGTTTGAAGTTTAAGTGATGATGGTAGCACAATACGGTAAGTAACGCCACTGAATTGTACACTTAGAAATGGTTAAAATGGCAAATCTTACGTTAAATATATTTTATAATAACAACAACACAAAGAAGAATTTGGGAAAAAAACCATAAAACGAAAGCCCCTACATGGTTCAACAGGCTAATGAATTTGAAATGTAGTTTGAAACCTTTTTCTCATCCTTGCTCTAGGGCACAGACACAAGTCCCATGGGTCTTAGCCCAGCTTTCTGAGGAAAAGCAGACCTTGAGACAAGGCATTTCTCAAAGGTATTTATTTTGGGAAGGGATCCCAGGAAATAGGAGGGGAACAGTGCAGAGAATGAAACAGAAAATAAGGGCAGCAGTTCCATAAGTACATTCTGGGCTCCGTCGTGCTGGACACTCCTAGGAGCTGTGGAGACTGTTACCCAAGGGTAGCATTTGTCACCCACATCCTTCCCCATGGGGGACAGGTTGCCACGCGGGAGAATGTTCTTGCACATCCAGGCTGGCAGGATGGGGTATCTGCGAGGGGCCTTCCCTCCCATCCTGCTGCAGCGTCAGAGAGGCGCCAGGCCAGAAAATGAAAAAGATAGCTGAAGCCAAAGCAAGCGCCCCCAGGTGGCATCTGGGGTAACAGTGGGCCATAGAGGGGCCCCAACGAAGCATGGTGCGCCCAGATGTGCGACTATAATCCTTCCCATGCTGCGAAGCCCTTGTCAGGAAAGCTTGAACATATTTAGATCAGAAATCTATAGTAACTCCATCCTATCTGTCAAGTGAAGTTTAAAACTATTAAATGAGATTTCTGAAGCCTCCACAATTTTACCTCAATTTATCCATCCTCAATTCTTTGATGACTCACCTCTACGTATGTCTGTGTTCCAGCCCCACTACTCAGCATTTCCCAAACACGGGACAATTTCCTTCAATTGCGCGTTTGCTTGGCTCATTCCTACCATTTAGAAATCCCTTCTATCCTTTAAAAAACCATCTGCTCTTGGGCTTCCCTGGCGGCGCAGTGGTTGAGAATCCGCCTGCCAATGCAGGCGACGTGGGTTCGTGCCCCGGTCCGGGAAGATCCCACGTGCCGCGGAGCGGCTGGGCCCGTGAGCCATGGCCGCTGAGCCTGCGCGTCCGGAGCCTGTGCTCCGCAGCGGGAGAGGCCACAACAGTGAGAGGCCCGCTTACCACAAAAAAAAAACCCACCCATCTGCTCTTACAGGAACAGATCAAATCTCTCCTCTACCAAAAAGTCCTTTCTGAGAACAAGACAGAGGTGAATCAGGGCGTGGCTAACGACTTGGGGCGTGGCTAACGACTTGGGGCATTGCTAATGTATAGGGCGTGGCTGGGCAGGCGGGTTTCCTGGAGCTCTGGACAGAGTAGTACAGGATGAACCCTACTGTATATACAGTGTATGGAGTCAGGAGGTCAAGATGTCACAAGGACAGGCATGAGAAAAACGGTTCAAAGAAAAGTAGCTAAGAAGTTTAAATGGAGAGGCAGGAAAGCACAGCATTACATAAGGTGGAAAACTCAGAGGATGTGATAAGGAACGAGAGCCGAAAGAATGGGGCTCCAGCCAGTGGACAGATTCATTTAAAGGGGCGGAGCTGGAACTGAGTCTCTGGTCGGAAGTTCCCTCTTCCTACTTTTTAGCCCATCGCAATCCACATCTGTCCTATGTCTCTCGACACACCTTGCATCAAGATGATAGCTATTTGCACATGTGCTTTATCTCCCCTTACAGACAGTAAGTTCCTGGAGAAGTAGGATCATGCTTTTTCTACGCTACACAGTAAAAGGCACAGTGTCTTTCCAAGTGCAAGTTCAATAGATGTATGTTGGACTGGATTAACATTACACACCAAAATAATGTTGGCAAAACAAAACGTAGAGTTAGATTTATAATCCCTTTCCAAATTTCAATTAGTCAGATAGGAAATGCCATAAATAGTAGCTGTCTGGGGTATTCAGAAGGAAGCAGGGCAGAAATGATATCTTAAGTATTGCCTATATGTCAAACTCTGTGCTACATGTGTTTATATATCTTATTTAATTTAATCCTAGTGGTTGTACTATTCTACAGATGGGGGAACTGATGGTCTAGACGCTATCCAGAGTTATCCAGGTAGAAAGTGGCTATCTGATCCCAAAGACTCTGATCTCATTAGCACCAAAGATGTTCATGATAAGATGTCGTGAAAAAATGCATAAACAAATGTCTTCCATCTTTGAGATAATCATGTCGCTGAGCTAACTTTGAAACAGAAAAAACAAAAATAATGGCTGTAACGTCAGGGTCATGTGATGGTAGGTGACTTTTGTAAACTAAAAGTTCCAAAGAGTCTGCAATCATGTTGCATTTCTGGTAAAATTTAATGCAAAAGAAGAGGCCGAGGCCAATCTTCCTCGTCGATAGTAGAATATCTTACTCATGACGTTTTGTTCTATTTTATGAGCCAAGCAGCACCAAGGACAGCAAAATGAGGGACCTTTGAACTTCATTCCTCAAAATTCTGCTTTGCTCTGCTGGTGCTCCGATCAGCTCCAGCCCAAGCCCATTTTAAGAGGTATATGGGGCAGTACCCTCAAAGGACGTTAGAATTAACAGGCATCTTGGCAATCAGCAAACTCAGCCTCCTTATTTCATAGATGAGGACTCCAGGAACAAGTGACCCTCAGTGAGCCAGGAGCCTGGAGTAAATGACGGCCTGAGGCCAGGGATAATGGCCTCTGATATTCCAGAGACGTCAGCCTTGTGAAAGGCTGGGGGGAGGGGCTGTGACATCCCACACCTTTCTGTGTCCATAGTCTTAGACTCCAGTTCCCTCTCACAGTTCTTGTAAATCACTGAGACATCACAGTCCCTAGTACACAAAACTGCTTGGTTTTGTTAATGAAAAGGTAAAAAGAAAAATAAACCAAGTATAGAGGAGGAGAAAATAAGCCACAGAAGAGCCCAAAGTGGGAAAAAGACAGGACATGCCTGCAGTTGGCTAATCTGCAATATATGGGGTGGTTGGGTGTTATGGATTGAATGTTTGTGTCCCCCCCAAAATTCATATGTTGACATCCTAACCCCTAAGGTGATGGTATTAGGAGATAGGGCTTTGGGGGAGGTAATTGGGCCATGAGGGTGGAGCCCTCATGAATGAGATTAGTTCCCTTACTAAAGAAACCCCAGGGAGCTCCACCACCCCTTCTGCCACGTGAGGACACAGCAAGAAGGCTGTGTATTGTCTGCAACCAGGAAGAGGGCCCTCATCAGAAGCCGGTTGTCCTGGTGCCCTGATCTTGGACATCCAGCCTCCAAAACTGTGAGGAGGAAATTTCTGTTGGTTGTAAACCACCCAGTCCATGGAACTTTGGACCAAGACACTGGGGATGCGAGGAGACCCCAGGTAGAATCTCTTCTCTGGCTGATCCAAAATGACATGGGAGCTGAGAGGAGAGGAAGAAAAATAACAGGTGGAATTCCAGCTATGACTTTTCTGGACCAACCCCCAACATTCCTCTGCAAACTGAGTCAAGCAGGAGGTGCTGTTGCAAAGCAAACTGATCACCACGCACTATTCTCACCTGAGCGCTCATCAGCAGAGGAGAGAACAAGCCCCCAGGTATGAAATGATTTGCTCGGTACCATTCAAGGTATGGAGGAACTGGAGCCAGAACCCCAGGCTGCGTGTTCCCTTTATATCCAGATGCTTCCCTCGCTCTGCTCCTCAAAGCCTCAGGTGTTTCCCAGGGGTGCCATTCACAGGTGTTCCACTCAACACCCTCCTTGAGCCAGAAAACTCCTTTCTAAGGTGAGACTTCCTCATGAGAGTTTGCTTGAAGAAAGGGGTCCGAGGCTGGGACACTCAGAAGCCACTTTCCCACTCGGTCCTGTCCCTGGAGTACTAAGTACCCCCTGGCTCAAGAAAGACATATTTTTTCCTGCACCCAATGAGGTTTCTTTTACTGTTTAATGTCTCTCAGAACCGAAGAAGACCTGCAAATAGAACATACAGAAAATATCCACCACTCAGCCCCACAAGCTTCAGGAGCTACCACTCCAGATGCAGAAGGGAATCAGAGAGCCCTACGCTGTCTGTCCCCCGGTGCCCTGCAAGCCCTGGCTCCTAAATTAAGGCAGGAGGAAGGGGCAGGCTGGGTTTCTGAACAGTGTGTGAGATAGGAAGAGTATTCTCAGTCATATCTGAAGGGCAGCCGTTAAGTCTGGCAAAGTGGGAGGATGCTAGAAGGAAGATGTAGCCACTCTCTTGGGTTTTTCCTTTCTATTCAGAAGTCCTTCAGGACACCCTGGTTAGGGGAAGCGGGGGAAGGAGGGGAGTGATTTTGAGTTGGCCGCGACAAGGCCAAGGTGTGAGTCCCAGGCCCTGCGCCCCACCCCCAGCTGGTTGACCTTCCCCTTAGATGTTCCTCACAAGGGGTTCATTGTCACGGGAGAGCCGGAGCCGGGGGATTTGTCACCATAAAACACTAACACGAGGCAGGGCCCACTGCAGAGTTAACCTTATCTGAAAGGCATTATGTGATCAAGGGAGACTTGGCAACCCTCGTGAGGCCTGCTCGGCAGAAAGGGCCCAAGTGCTGACTGGCTCTGCCCCAGTGCGGTTCCACTCGGCTAAACGGAGGGCTGGGAAACATCCTGCCGCTGTGATGACTGAAGGGACACAAACCAGACCCAGGCTTGCTAAGCTAAGTCCATTCAAAGGAGAAATATTTATATTTTACATTTTAAATAGTCCCCGAGGGAGGCACAATATGTTTTTCATCTCGCCTGGGTTTAAGAACTAAGCGTCCTCGAGAAGCAGAGCAGGCCCCGCGAGTGGCAGAATCAAGTGAGAGTGATGTTCTTATCGCGGAGATCAAGACCGCGGCCTTCCAAGACGGACGAGGCTTTCCGCACAGACACACGCCACAGCGGTTACTCAGAAGAAAAGGTAAACGACGGCCTAACGAGGGGCGCGCATTCCATCACACCCCTGGCTGTCTGGACGCAAGCAGCTAAAATGTCACCTGCGTCCCCATGCTTCTTCTGTATGATTATGTAGCACGAATGCCCATTTCCAGGAATGCGTCTCTTGAGACTATGGGGGAACGACTGACAGATTTGTGCAGAGGGAAGGTTACGAACATTCTAGGAAAACTCACAAAGAGGCGGGGGAAAGGCAGGCAAGCTTCTGATCTGGGCTGACCTGCTACGTACAGTGTGGAAGGAAACTGGGCTGCTTTAGACAGGAAGGTTCTTGAGAGAGAAGGGTGACTACGTCCCTATGGGATCAGAGAGAGACCGGTGTAGTCCAGTTGCTCTCCGGAGAGAGAAAGGACCACCCAAGTGGATGGCCAGGGCGAGACCCGGATGTTAGGGCATTGGAAGAAGTCGGCATCTAAAGAAGTGAGGGAAAGAACCAACATGCAGGATGTCTCAGCGGGTGAATCACTCTCCTCCTTTCCATCATGGGTACAGCCTTCAGCTCTGTGAGAAACACCAGGACCGTCTACCACAAGTTTCACGCGAGGCCTTCAGGAGCCCTGCCAGGGTGTGGGTCCCAGCTTCCTCGCCCTCCAGCTGGGTGACTTTGGCCAAGTCATTTTCTCTCTGGGAGTCAGCGTCCCTATCTGAGAAATGGGGGAAAGAATGGTATTTATCTTTTTAAATTTAAATAAGCATGTATAGCACTTACTATGTGCCAGAAACTATTCCAGCTACTTACAAGTATTGACGCATTGATTCATTACATTGAAATAGGTAGCAAAGGTTGTTGTGAGGGTTAAATGAAATCATAGAGGTAATTACTGATAAAACAGCACCCAAAATATAGGAAGTGCTTGGCAAATGTTGCTAACGTTGCTGTTGTTATTATTATTGTTTCTGAATGGACTCGGTTTAAGCTGGTAACTGGTCTGATAAAAAAATCTTATTAACGGAAGTGACATCATAATAGCTCTCATTTATGGACTGCTCATTACACGCCAGGAACTAAGGTGCGTTGCTTACACAGATCATTGACCTGGCGAGGCAGAAAGTGCTACATCCATGATGAAGACTGAGGCTCAGAGAAGTTAAGAAACTGGTTCAAGTAACCACAGCAAGTAAGTGTCAGAGGCAGGCCTCAAAGCCCAGGCTCTTTCGATACTCCAGGCTACGGAAGGCAGGATAAACACATTTTGTTATTGGTGAACAGACTGCATGAAGAAGTCGACTAGTTTGAACTGCTGATGTGGGTATGTGTGTTCTGTAAACATCAGTGTACTCACATCACAGGAACCACCACCAAGTAATGGGTATACTCACAGTGCCTGAGGTAGTGCTTTGCAGTGGGGTGGGGGTTCCCTATTTCCATTACGTGAGTGACTGCAGACGTGGAATGCTCCCCAACCTCTCATTCTCCCACTTATAGAGTTACACAAATCATACTGTTAATCCTTTTGCAAGAAAACTTTTTGCTGAAGAAAGAGACCAATGAGACCCAGGAAGGAAGACCGTAGCCAAAGGTAGACTCGACGCATCCAGGAAGCATGGAGGCTGGAGTAGGGGTCGGGAGAGCTGGAGTCTGGGCTCAGCTCTGCCGCTCACCAATGGCAGCATCTCGGCCGGCCCATCCTGCTGCCTCAGCTTCCAATTCCTGGATTCCCAAGTCCTTTGATGAGCCAATAATACAGTCAGACTTGGGAGGAGCGTTGGAATTCAGATACACTGGTCTAAGCCTGAGATGCAGTGACCCAGCCATCCTCCTGGTCAGAGCCTGGACCCCCAGCCCACCCGACTCTGCTGTCTGGATTCCTTGATCCCATATGGAGGGAAGGCTTCAGGAATTAGGGTTGAGGCTCTGACACTCTTTCCAATATTGTGTCTGGGCAGCTTCTTCTCTCTCTCTCAACTCCTTTTCCCCAAAGCAAAGTCAGTTTCTCCAAACCCCTTTCCACAGCTTTCTCTCCTCTGTTACTAACCCTTTGTCATCCAGAACTTGCCTCTGATCTGATCATACATTAAGCCAGCCTCCTGTTGTTTTGAGTTCCACCTTTGGAAAGTAAAGAAACTGAGCTTGAATCCCTCAAAGTTTCCTACCAGACCTAGCATCCTATGACTCTGTACATGAAGGTATATATACTCACATCTAATGCCTATTTCAGAGAAGAATTCTGTTTGACAGTTAAGGCTCTGAGTTACCAAGTCAACAATAGTCTTTTTTTCTTTTTAGATTTTTTTTGATGTGGACCATTATTAAAGTCTTTATTGAATTTGTTACAATATTGTTCCTGTTTTATGTTTTGGTTTTTTGGCCCTGAGGCATGTGGGATCTTAGCTCCCTGACCAGGGATCAAACCCACACCCCCTGAATTGGAAGGTGAAGTCTTAACCACTGGACCACCGAGGAAGTCCCAACAATAATCTTGATATAGGACATAATTGGATAATCAGACAAACATTATTACATATGCTCAAATTTGAGTGTCTCCCCTTGAAATAAGTTGTCGGGAATAAAACCACCTATTTGTATGGAGATTTACTGTTTGAAAACACTCTCAAATGCATCTTCTCATCCTCCTTATACTAACCCTTAAAGAGAGATGGAATTAACCCCTCATCAATATATTACAAACATCAGTGTACTTATGTAAGAATAACCACCTCAAACTTGCATTGAGGGTTAAAGGAGAGACACTTACAATGCCAGGAATAGTGTATGGTACACAGCTGGTGCTTAACAAATGAAGATGCAGTCCTAGTGCCAACAGTGTTAAGGGGGATAGTTATTCTCATTATGTCATATAATGTAGTGTGGAATGCTCCTCCAAACCTCACTTCTAATATAAAATTACTATCTTCTAAAAAAGACAACTAAACAGAGATTGTATCATATTTTTTACCTATTTGTTCATGTTAGTCATAAAGGACACACCTGAACAGTGATAAGTCAACAGTTGAGTTCTGGAGCAAGCAGTATACTCTGAATTTGACTAAAGAATTGGTCATTCGCTACCAAAAAAGAAAATGACAGGCCAATGTCTTTGATGAATATGGATGCAAAAATTCTCAATAAAATACTAGCAAACCAAATCCAACAACATATAAAAAAGAACATACACCACGACCAATTTGGATTCATCCCAGGGTCACAAGGATGGTTCAACGTAGGCAAATCAGTCAATGTGATAAACTACATCAACAAAAGAAACTACAAAAACCACATAATCATCTCAGTAGGTGTAGAAAAAGCATTTAATAAAAGCCAACATCCATTCATGATAAAAACTCTTACCAAAGTGGGTATAGAGGGAACATATCTCAACATAATAAGTTATTTATGACAAACCCACAGCCAATATAATACTCAACAGTGAAAAACTGAAAGCCTTCCCACTAAAATCTAGAAGAAGACAAGGATGCCCATTCTCACCATTCTTATTTAACATAGTACTGGAAGTCCTAGCCACAGTAATCAGACAAGAAAAAGAAATCAAACGAAGGGAAAAGGTAAAATCCTCATTATATGCAGATAACATGATACTATATATAGAAAACACTAAAGACTGTGCAAAAACTGCTAGAACTGATAAACGAACTCAGCAAGGTAGCAGGATACAAGACTAACACACAGAAATTGGTTGCATTTCTTTATACTAACAATGAAATATCAGAAAGGGAATGTAAAAAGACAATGCCTTTTACAATCACATAAAAAAAATACTTAGGAATAAACCCGACCAACAAGGTGAAAGACTTATATGATAAGAACTACAAAACATTAATGAAGGAAATTGAGATGATTCAAAGAAATGGAAAGATACCCCATGCTCTTGGACTGGAAGAATTAATATTGTTAAAATGTCCATACTACCCAAAGCAAGCTACAGATTTAACATGATCCCTATCAAATTACCCACGACATTTCTTCACAGAACTAGAACAAATATTCCTAAAATTTATATGCCAAAGCAATTCTGAGGAAAAAGAACAAAGCAGGAGGCCTAACTCCCCCAGGCTTCAGACAATATGACAAAGCTACAGTAATCAAAACGGCATGGTATTAACACAAAAACAGACATATGGATCAACGGAACAGAATAGAGAGCCCAGAAATAAACCCAGACACCTATGGTCAATTAATCTTTGACAAAGGAGGTAAGAATATACAACTGAGAAAAGACAGTCTCTTGAGCAAGTGATGTTGGGAAAGTTGGACAGCCACATGTAAATAAATCAATGAAGTTAGAACACACCTTCACACCATACACAAATGTAAACTCAAAATGGCTTAAAGACTTAAATATAAGACATGACACCATAAAACTCTTAGAAGAGAACATAGGCAAAACATTCTCTGACATAAATCGTACCAATGTTTTCTTAGGTCAGTCTCCCAAGGCAACAGAAATAAAAGCAAAAATAAACAAATGGGATATAATCAAGCTTACAAGGTTTTGCACAGCAAAGGAAACCATAAGCAAAATGAAAAGTCAACCTACGGATTGAGAGAAAATATTTGCAAATGATGTGACTGACAAGGGCTTAATTTCCAAAATATACAAAGAGCTCATACAACTCAACAACAACAACAAAAACCAATTGAAAAATGAGCATAAGATCTAAATAGACATTTCTCCAAAGAAAACATACAGAGGACCAATAGGCTCGTGAAAAGATGCTCAACATCGTTAATTATTAGAGAAATGTAAATCAAAACTATAATGAGGTACCATCTCACACTGGTCAGAATGGCCATCGTTAAAATGTCTACAAATAGCAAATGCTGGAGAGGGTGTGGAGAAAAGGGAACTCTCCTACACTGTTGGTAGGAATGTAAATTGGTGCAGGAACTATGGAAAACAGTATGGAGGTTCCTCAAAAACTAAAAATAGAGTTGCCATATGATCCTGCAATCCCACTCCTGGGCATATATCAGACAAAAGTATAATTTAAAAAGATGCATGCACCCCAATGTTCATTGCAGCACTATTTACAATAGCTAAGACATGGAAGTAACCTAAATGTCTATCGAAAGGTGAATGGATAAAGAAGATGTGGCATATATATATATATATATAAAATGAAGATCTACTCAGCTACCAAAAAGAATGAAATAATGTCATATGCAGCAACATGGATGGACCTAGAGATTATCATATTAAATGAAGTAAGTCAGAAAGAGAAAGACAAATACCATATGATACCACTTATAACTGGAATCTAAAGTGTGACACAAATGAACCTATCTGTGAAACAGAAACAGACCCACAGACATAGAGAACAGACTTGTGGTTGCCAAGGACGGGGTGGGGAGGGATGGATTGGGAGTTTGGGATTAGCAGATGCAAACTACTATATATAGAATGGATAAACAACAAGGTCCTACTGTATAGCACAGGGAAATATATTCAATATCATGTGATAAACCATAATTGAAAAGAATATGAAAAACAATGTATATGTTTATATATATATATATATATGACTGAATCCCTTTTCTGTACAATAGAAATTAACACATTGTAAATCAACTATATTTCATTAAAATAAATAAATAAATGAAAAGAATCAGTCATTGACTTATTATTACAGCCTTTTTTGAAAAAAGTGTCTTAGTCTGTTTGTGATGTTGTAGCAAAATACCATAAACTGGGTAGCTTATAAACAACAGAAATTGATTTCTCACTGTTCCGGAGGTTGGGAAGTCCAAGCCCAAGATGCCGGCAGATTTGGTGTTTGGTGAGGGACCACTTCCTGGTTTGTAGATGGCGCCTTCTCGCTGTGTCCTCACATGGTGGGAGGGGCAAGGGAGCTCTCTGGGGTCTCTTTAATAAGGGCACTAACCCCATTCATGAGGGCTCCATTCTCATGACCTAATCACCTCCCTACCTCCAAATATTATCACTTTGAGGATTGGGATTTCGACATATGAGTTTGGAGGGGGGATGCAAACAACATTCAGTCTGTAGCACAAGTCTAATCATCTTCATCCACCTTGTGACATTGTTAGAATATTAACAAAAAGAATTTTTAAATAATTCACAAAAAAAGAGACTCATGCTTGTACACCTATGGGTAAATACTTCAGAGGTCTTATTTGTTATCCCATCCAAAAAGTTAGTCTGGCATTTCATTAGATTGGCCTCTTATTTTTGACTCAACAGGTTTCAGATGTGGAGGGAGATTTACAATTTTTGATTGATTCAGTTGCTCGTCAAATAGTAACTCAACGCCTTTTGTAGATCAGGTAAAAATCAAGCTTCTGGAAATACCCAGATGCATGAGAAAATGCAGAGATAGCTCTCTGGTGGGAAATAGGGCGATCTCTACTGTAATAGAGCCCCAAGAGCCATGATAGAGGCTTGATGGGAACATAAAAGATGGTGACATCATCCCCCTGGGCTTGGTGAGACCTAGGAGAATGAGGGAAGAACTTGTAGAAGAACTTGTGCCTGAGGCAAGCCAGGCAGAGGGAACCTCCCTGCAGATACACAGAGGTGAGGAAGAGCAAGAGGAAAATATGCAAAGCAGTCTGACTTGATTGGTGCCTAAAACACAAAGAAGGAGGAGACAAAAATGCAACAGGAGAAGTAGAAAGAGGACAAATCACAGGCAGTCTTTACTCCATGTTAAGTAACTTAGACACTTTCATGGCGGCAGTAGGGAGAAACAAAATATTCTTTTCAATTTATTTATTTACTTTTGGCTGTGTTGGGTCTTCGTTGCTGCACGCAGGTTTTCTCTAGTTGCGGCGAACGGGGGCCACTCTTTGCTGTGATGCGCTGGCTTCTCACTGTGGTGGCTTTTCTTGTTGCGGAGCACGGGCTGTAGGAGCACGGGCTTCAGTAGTTGTGGCACACGGGCTCAGTAGCTGTGGCTCACAGGCTCTAGAGCGCAGGCTCAGTAGTTGTGGTGCACGGGCCTAGTTGCTCCACGGCATGTGGGATCTTCCTGGACTGGGGATCGAACTCTCATGTCCTGAATTGGCAGGCGGATTCTTAACCACTGCGCCACCAGGGAAGTCCCACAGACAAAATATTTTGAATAGAGGAATGACTTGATTTGGCGTTTAGACAGTTCATTTTGACAAATTTTTATTTAGCAGCTTTGGGGCAGTAGGCTAAGTTAGAAGAGTACAGAAGTGAATAAGAGCTAGCATTTTACCCTGAAAGAACGAAAGTTGAGGGGAAAAGATAGACAAGGAAAGACGTCACGTCAAAACACTTGCTGAGTACTCTGATGACCTGGATATTTGCAAAGAGAACACCCAGATAGACTTGGCGAACCCAAAACAGCTCCAAAAATAGATGGGAAAATGCTTCTCTTTCCTGAGCTGTACATGGTACGTTTGAGTCTTTGCAACACAAGTACATTGTCTTTCTTTATTCCTTGCAACAAAATGCCCCTGCACAGGCATCAGCTCCCAGACTTGGTGGGGGGCCCTAGAAGTCATCTAGTTTCATATCTCTTTAATAACAGCCTTCCTCAACTGTTATTAAACCACCCAAGTCAGCTTGTTCCACTGTTGGAAGTAGATATGTTAAAAAGGTGATTCCTGCATAATATTTCAGAGGTTCCTCTCCCAGTAATGTCTTTTAACTCTCGTTTGAGGCAGCGTATGTAACGAGAAAGACCCCAGACCAGAGAATCACAGTGGCTCTGCCATTTACTAGCTGTGTGGTCTTGGGTTAGTTACTTAAACTTTCTGACTCAAGTTTCTCATCTCTAAAACGGTTTAATATGGGACTTACAGGATAAGAGAAATATAGGTAAAGCAATAAGCAAGTCCCTTGTATAATAAAGTTCAGTAAATAACAGCTGTTACTATGATGATTAAAACATCATTTCTGGGGCCTCCCTGGTGGCTCGGTGGTTGGGAGTCCGCCTGACGATGCAGGGGACGCGGGTTCGTGCCCTGGTCCGGGAAGATCCCACATGCCACGGAGTGGCTGGGCCCGTGAGCCATGGCCGCTGGGCCTGCGCGTCCGGAGCCTGTGCTCCGCAACGGGAGAGGCCACAGCAGTGAGAGGCCCGCGTACCGCAAAAAAAAAAAAAAGCAAAAAAACCCCATCATTTCTGGATATGCCTGTGCCCTCGCTTCTTTAAAAAAAAAAAAACGAAAAAAAAGCAAAACTTTCATGAGCTCTCTTGAAATGTTGGTCCCAGTATTGAACTCATTACCTGGGTTCATCACAGGTAATATGGTCACAGAATACTGTCTCTCTTGGGCAGAAAAATATATATATTTGGCAATTTCAGACATTTATTTCCAACTATTCTCCACTGTAGAGAGCTGAGCTGGGTGACAGCCCTAGAAGAGCTTCATCTCTTCCAGTTTAGCCTGATAACCAGGTAGTTCTCTGTGCATTTTTTTTAAGGGTGATGCATTTAAAACTCCAAATGAGACGCATTTCTTACCCATAATAATCACAGTAGGTGACCTTGTGTACCTAACATTTCACAACTGCTTCCTGGACTGGTCAGTAACTCAAGATGAATAAATAGTTTCTGATTCAAGGTGGTGACGTAGCGGGATCCTGAACTCACCTCCTCGCACAGACACACTGAATCTACAGCTACATAAGGAACGATTTCCTCATGAAAAAAACCCAAAACTAGCTGAGTGGCTCCTCCATTTTGGACGAATGAGAAGAAAACCCACATGGAAGCGGGTAGGAGGGGCTGAGGCACCATCTCACCATAAACCCCACCAGCCACACGGTGACAAGCCAGTCAGGAGGAAACTCAGAACCCCGAGCTTCCCCCCAAGGAGCAAAGCATCTGACCCCCATATCAGGCAGCCAACTCTTCAGACCTGCACCTGAGAGATGAGCCCCCCCAAACGTCTAGCTTAGAAAGCCAACTGGGCTTGTTCCGTGAGACCCGTAGATGACTGCAAACTGAGAAACAACTCTTAAAGGGCTCACATGCCGGGACTCTCACCGCAGGGACCAGGCAGAGGCAGAAACTGAGAGGTGCCCAGACTTTCTACAACAGAAGCTTATTGCGTATCTGTGTATCCCAAAGCATCATCCCAATGGGGCAGGCATCCTATGTAACAGACATTTACAGTTGGCTGAAATACTCTCCAGACAGAGGCCAGCGGCTGCCATCTCCGTGCTCTCCCTCTTCCTCACTCCAGGTGGCCGGCGTCACCCCAAAAGGAGCTTCTCACTTGTGCGGCACCTGAATTGTGCAACTTCTGCCCGGCAGACTCATCTGCATCTCGTGGCTCTGGTGCCCAGCGGCACTTACACGAGTGGGTCCCATAAGATTACAGCCAATGGAGAAAGAATTCTTAACCAGCCGACACTCCAGGGACACAGCAGAAAGGCAGAAGATTAGGGTACCCAGTGTCTCTGTGAAAGAGGCCTGTTAGCTTATCTTCAGAGCTGCAGCTGGAGGGTCAGGCTTCTACTCAACACGCATCAGAGGGCGGACTTCAATCCTCTCCAGAGACCTTGGAGGGTGGATTCTATCTCTGCACTTTGCTTCTGTTGTGCTCCAGAGGGACAGTCTCTCCCAGAGGGGAGCTTGGACACACAGCTGGTGCCCCAGTTTTTCTGGCTGCTTCATCCCAGGGGATGCTCCTTGATCACCTGGGCCGGTCACCTGATCAGCAGGGTTAGCATTCATGGGACTGGAACAGATGGAAAGATGGGTCTTGGCCTGCCCCCACCCCAGGGCACAATGCAGACAGCAGACTGAAACACACCCCCAGTCTTTCTGTGAAGGAAGCCTTTTACCTGTCTGGGGGCAGGCTTTGGGTTTGGCACACGTATAAGGGCCTGCGAGGTGCTCTCCCTCTGCCCCACTCCAGCTTGCTGGTGTCTGCCGTAAAGGAGCCTCTACACTGGTCTGGGGTCCCAATCTTTGCTGCTAATGCCCAGGGGACACATCTCGATCTCCTGGCTCTGATGACCAATGGGGCTTACGTTCGTGGGTCCCACAGGACAGTAACAAATACAGAAAGAGTTCTTAACCAGCTCCCACCCCCAGCGCAGGACAAGAGGTAACAGTGAGGCCACCAGTCTCTCTGTATAAGAATCTTATCAGTATATATTCATTCCGTGGCCTGACGGGCAGGCTTCTAACTAAACAAGCATCTAAGGGCTGATTGCAATCCTCTCCAGAGACCCTGGAGGGTGGGTGCTGTCATCCACTCTCCCCCTGCTGCACCTCTGTCTCCCAGAGGAAAGTGTGTACATGATCCTGGTGCCCTGGGTTATGTCTGGTGCCCCAGTTTTTGTGGCTGATGCCCAGGGATGCCCCTGGTCACCTGGCTCTGGTGGCCCATGGGGCTTGTGTTCACGGGTCCCCTTAGACTACGACAAATGGACAGGCTGTTCTTCGCTGGCTACCACCCCCAGGATACAGCATGGAGACAGCAGACTGAAACACACCCCCAGTTCTTCTGTGAAAGAGGCCTACTTGCTTCTTTTGGAGCTTTGGCCTCAGGGCCAGGTTTCTAATTAAACAGAGGCCTAAGGGCTGACTGTAATCCTCTCCAGAGACCCTGGAGGGTGGGTGCTTCTCTCTGTACTCTCCCTCTGCTGCACTGGTATCTCCCACAGGGGAGCTTATACTCACTTCTACTGCCCTGGGTTATGTCTGGTGCCCCAGTTTTTGTGGCTGCTGCCCAGGGATGCCCCTTGATCTGGTGGCCAGTGGGGCTTGTGTTTGTGGGTCTCCTTGGACTACAGCAAATGGAGAGACAGTGCTTGGCTGGCTACCACCCCAGGGCACAGTGCAGAGAGAGCAGACTGAAACACACCCCCAGTCTTTCTGCGAAAGAGGCCTATTAGCTTGTCTTAGAGCTTTGGCCTGAGTGGAAGGCTTCTGGTTTGGTGCACATCTAGGGGTCTACTGAGGTGCACTCCAGGGATGGAGCCTGGTGGGTACCATCTCTGTGCCGTCCCTCTGCCTCCTTCTCCCTCTGGGTCGCTAGAATCTGTGGCAGAGGACTATTACTGTATCTTCATTGTTGTGGTCTGAGGGGCAGGGCTCTAATTAGACACAAATCAAGGGGCCAACTACAATCCTCATTAGGGACCAGGGAGGCCAGCAAGTTCCATCCGTGCACCCTCCCTCTGGGCTGCCCCAGATCATCGGTTCTGTGAAAAAGAAGCTCTGTACACATATGGTGCCCTGGGTTTTGTGTCTGCTGCCCAGGTGGACACATCCACTGAAAGCCTGGCTCTGGTGACCAGTAGGGCTTGTGTTCATGGGTTCAGTGGGACAGTAGCAAAGAGAACAAGACAGTTCTTCATTGGCTATCACACACCAGGTTTCAGCACACAGGGAGCAGACAGAAACACTCATCTCCCATTCCTCCTCTGAAGGAGGAATATTTGCATATCTGAAAAGCTGCTGCATGAAGGTCTGGCATCCAATCAGCCTGAATCTAGGTGCTGACTGAGATCTTCCTCTCTGGTACAATGACAGGTCTCAGCACACCCTCAACTATTGGGAGCCCCTGAAAGTAAAGTAGTCTGCTTAGACAATCACAAAGGTTTGAGACACAACCAAGATCTAGGGCAACGCTGAACAGTAAGTTTCATCTCCTACATGAGGCCACTCCTTAAGCCTGAGAGAAGTGACTGTTTTATCTAATGCATCTAATGCAAAGCGTTAAAGAAAAAAGTGATGATATGGAAGAATATGTTCCAAATGAAAGAACAAGCTACAACCCCAGAAAAAGACCTCAGTGAAATGGAGATATGTGATTTACCTGATCAAAAGTTCACAATAATTGTCATAAAGATACTCACTGAGCTTGAGAGAAGAATGGATGAAGAAAGTGAGAGTTTCAACAAAGAGATAGAAAATATAAGAAAGTACCAAATAGAAGTCACAGAATTGAAGAATATAATAACTCAACCGAAAAATATAATAGAAGGGTTCAACAACAGACCAGAAGAAGCAAAAGAAAGGATGAATGAACTCGAAAGCAGGGCATTGGAATTCACCCAGTTAGAACAGCGAAAAGGAAAAGGAATGAAAAATGAGTGAAGACAGCTTACGGGATGTATGGGGCACTATCAAGCAGGCCAACATTCACATTATGGGAGTCCCAGGAGGAGAAGAGAGAGAGAAAGCAGCAGAAAAATTATTTGAAGAAATAACGGTTCAAAATGTTTCTAACCTGGGAAAGGAAACAGACATCCAGATCCAGGAAGCCCAGGGAGTTCCAAAAAAGATGAACTCAAAGAGACCCACACTATGACACATTATAATTAAGGGTCAAAAGTTAAGGACAAAGAGAGAATCTTAAAAGCAGCAAGAGAAAAACAGCTTGTTATAAACAAGGGAACCCCCATAAGACTAAGAAGGGAACCCCCATAAGACTATCAGCAGATTTTTTTCAGCAGACATTTGGCAGTCCAGAAGGAAGTGGCATGATATATTTAAAGAGCTAAAACAAAACAAAACAAAACAAAACACTGTCAAGCAAGACTACTCTACCTGACAAAGTTGTTGTTCAGTGTTGAAGGCAAGATAAAATTTTGCAGCCAAGCAGAAGGTAAAGGAATGCATCACCACTAGACCAGCCTTACAAGAACTGTTAGAGGCACTTCTTTAAGCTGAGCAAAAGGGCACCGATTAGGAACAGGGAAACATGTGAAGGTACAAATCTCACTGGTAAAGGTAAAAATATAGTAAAATTCAAAATAATCTAATGTAATGGTGGTGTGTTGATGACTTAAAAACTATATGAAGTTTAAAAGACAAAAGTAGTAAAAAACATAATTACAATAATTTGTTAATGGATACACAGATGTACACTGTGACATCAAAAACATAAAACATGGGTGGGGGAAGTAAAAATGTAGAGCTTTAGAATGCATTCCAACTTAAGCTGTTAGCAACTTAATATGGATTGTTACAAATATAAGTTGTTTTATATAAGTCTCATGGTAACCATAAAGCAAAAACCAATTGTAGATACACAAAAGATCAAAAGAAAGATACCTAAACTTTCACTACAGAAAATCATCAAATCACAAAGGAAGAGGGCAAGGGAAGAAGAAAGAGACAGAGGAATTAAAAACAATCAGAAAAGAATTAACAAAATGTCAATAAGTACAGTTGAGCCTTGAACAACATGGGGATTAGGGGCACTGACCCCCCACACAGCCAAAAGTCTGCATAAAACGTAGAGTCAGCCATCCGTATTTGTAGTTCCTCCACATCCACAGTTCCTCTGTGTCCACAGTTCCACATCCAAGGATTCAATCAACCACAGATCGTGTAGTATTATAGTTTTTACTACTGAAAAAATTCCACATATAAGTGGACCCATACAGTTGAAACCCACATTTTTAAGGGTCAAATGTACTTACCTGTCAATCACTTTACCTGTAAATGGACTAAAATTCTCTAGTCAAAAGACATAGAGTGGCTGAATGGATAAAACAACAAGACCCATCTATATGCAGCCTATAGGAGATTCACTTCAAATGTAAGGACACACACAGACTGAAAGTGAAGGGGTGGAAAAAGATATTTCATGCAAATGGAAAACAAAAGAAAGCTCAGGCACCTATACAAATATCAGACAAAGTACACTTTAAGACAAAGACGGTAAGAAGAGACAAAGAAGGTCATTATATAATGATAAAGGGGTCAATTCAACAAGAAGATACAACATTTGTAAATATTTACACAACTGACTTAGGAGCACCTAAATATATAAAGCAAATATTAACAGACCTAAAGGGAGAAACAGACAGCAATACAATAATAGTAGAGGGGGCTTCCCTGGTGGCGCAGTGGTTGAGAGTCCGCCTGCCAATGCAGAGGACACGGGTTCGTGCCCCGGTCCGGGAAGATCCCACATGCCGCAGAGCGGCTGGGCCTGTGAGCCATGGCCGCTAAGCCTGCGCGTCTGGAGCCTGTGCTCCGCAACAGGAGAGGCCACAACAGTGAGAGGCCCGCGTACCGCAAAAAAGAAAAATAATAATAATAATAGTAGAGGATTTCAACACCTTACTTTCATCAAATGGATAGATCATTCACACAGAAAATCAGGAAGAAAGTATTAGCCTTAAATGACACGTTAGACAACATGAATTTATCAAACACATACAGAACATTTCATTGAAAAGCAACAAAATATACATTCTTCTCCAGCATAGATGAAATATTCTCCAGGTTAGACCACCGTGTTAGGCCCATCTTAATAAATTTAAGAATAATGAAATCACATCAAGCATTTTTTCCAATTACAATGGTATGAAACTAGAAATCAATTACAAGAAGAAAACTGGAAAATTTACAAATATGTGAAGGTTAAACAACATGCTACTGAACAATAAATAGGTCAAAGAAGAAATCAAAGAAAATTCAAAAAAATACCTTGAAACAAATTAGAATGGAAATACCACATACCAAAACTTAAGGGATGCAGAAAAAGCAGTTCTAAGAGGGAAGTTCCTAGTACCTACATCAAGAAACTAGAAAAATATCAGTTAAACAACCTAACCTCATACCTCAAGGAACTAGAAAAAGAAAGACAAATAAATTCCAAAGTTAGTAGAAGGAAAGAAATAACAAGATCAGAGTGGAATTTCATAGTAAAATAGACACTAAAAAGACAACAGAAAATATCAGTGAAACTGTAACAGAGAGAAACAAACCTGACTCCATATTGAATCTATTCCTTTAGCTCTAACTTTTGTGCTCTGTTGCCTGTGCTTAGTCATGCTGGTTCTGCACCTTTCATAAAAGAATGTTGCTTATAACCTGAAATATACAGTCTATCCCCTTCTCAAAGCTCTGACCTTTAAAAGTATAACACTTTTCCATTCATACAGAGATAAACAGTTGCAGAACAAATAGTTGCAGACAAACATATTTGTCTTGTTGGAGGTTTGTAGAAGCATTGTGACCAGACTTACTTGGACAGCTGCAAGAATAAAGGATTCTAGTACCAAGAAGTTTGCAACAAACAGCCACACTCCCTCCCCTTTCAGTATAAAACAAGCCTGAATTCTAACTTGGGTAAGATAGCTCTTTGGGCCACTAGTCTACCGTCTTTTTGACCTGCTGGCTTTCTGAATAAAGTCACTATTCGTTGCCCCAACAATTCATCTCTTGATTTACTGGCCTGTCGTGGGATGAGCAGTAGGAGGTTGGACTCAGTAATAAAACTAAAAGCTGGTTTTTTGAAAAGATAAACACAACTGACAAATCTTTAGCTTGACCCACCAAGAAAAAATGAGAGACAAATCATATAAATAAAATCAGAAATAAAGAAGATATTACAACTGTTACCACAGAAAAACAAAGGATCGTAAGAGACTACTATGAACAGTTATTGGACAACATTGAAGAACTGGATAAGTTGCTAGAAACATATATCAAGACTGAACCATGAAGAACAGAATAACTGAACAGACTGATTCCTAGTAAGGAGATTGAATTAGTAATCAAAAACCTTCCAACAAACAAAAGTCCAGGACCAGATGGCTTCAGTGATGATTCTACCAAACACTTAAAGACGAATTAATACCACTCCTCAAACTCTTCCAAAAAATAGAAGAGGAGGGAACAAACTTTTTTCTCAAGACGAACATTACTCTGATATGAAAGCCAGAAAAGGATGCCACAAGAAAAGAAAATTACAGGCCAATATCCCTGATGAACAGGTACAAGAATCTTCAACAAAATATTAGCAAGCCAAATTCCACAATTCATTAAAAGATCATACACCAGCATCAAGTGGGATTAATTCCAGGGATCCAAGGATGGTTAAACAACCACAGATCAATCAATGTGATACATCACATTAACAAAACAAAGAATAAAAACCACACGATCATCCCAACAGATTCAGAAAAAGCACTTGACAAAATTTAACAACCATTTTTTAAAATAAAATCTCTCAACAAAGTGGGTGTAGAGGAAACATACCTAAACACAATTCAGGCCATATATGACAAGCCCAAAACTAACATTATACTCAATGGTGAAAAAGCTAAAAGCTTTTCCTCTAATATTAGGAACAAGACAAGGATGCCTACACTTATCACTTTATTCAACATAATATTGGAGTCCTAGCCAGAGAAATTAGGCAAAAAAAAAAAAAAAAAGGGAAGGAATAAAGACGGGAAGGGAGGGAGGGAGGAAGGAAGAAAAGGTATCCAAATCAGAAAGGAAGAATTTAAACTGCCACTATTTGCAGATGACATGAGACTACAAAGAGAACACCCTGAAGACTGTTAGAACTAAAAAGTGGATTAAGTACAGTTGCAGGACATAAAATCAGCATACAAAAATCAGTTGCATTTCTATATACTAACAACAAGCTATCAGAAAGAGAACTTAAGAAAGCAATCCCATTTACAACAGCATTAAAAAGACTAAAATATTTAGGGATAAATATAATCAAGGAGGTGAAAGACTTGTACACTGATAACTATAAAACATTGATGAAAGAAACTGAAGATATAAATAAATGGAAAAATACTCCATGGTCATGGATTAGAAGAATTAATGTTGTTACAATGTCCATACTACCCAAAACAATCTACAGATCCAATGCAATCTCTATCAAAATTCCAATGGCATTTTTCCCCAGAAATAGAAGGAACAGTCCTAAAATTTGTATAGATCCACAAAAGACCCTGAATAGCTAAAGCAATTGTGAGAAAGAATAAAGCTAGAGGCATCACACTTCCTGATTCCAAACTACTTTACAAAGCTGTAGTAATCAAAACAGTATGGTATTGGCATAAAAACAGACACATAGATCAAAGGAACAGAATAGAGAGCCCAGAAATAAACCCATGCATATAGGGTCAATTAATTTATGATAAAAAAGCCAAGAATATACAATGGGGAAAGGACAGTCTCTTGAATAAACAGTCTGGGAAAACTGGACCACCACATGTAAAAGAATGAAACTGGACCACTATCTTACAAAATACACAAAAATTAACTCAAAATGGATTAAAAACTTGAATGTAAGCCCTGAAACCATAAAACTCCTAGAAGAAAACGTAGGCAATAAGCTCTTTGACATCAGTCTTAGTGATGATTTTTTGGATTTGACACAAAAAGCAAAGGCAACAAAAGCAAAAATAAACAAGTGGAACTACATCAAACTAAAAAGCTTCTGCACAGCAAAGGAAACTATCAACAAAATGAAAGTGAACCTGCCAAATGAGAGAAAATATTTGCAAATCATATATCTAATAAAGGATATGATTAGACATTTTCCCAAAGAAGACATATAGATGGCCAACAGGTATATGAAAAGGTGCTCAATATCACTATTTATCAGGGAAATGCAAATCAAAACCATAATGAGATACCACCTTACATCTGTTAGAATGGCTATTGTTTTTTAAAAATGACAAGTGTTGGTGAGAATGTGGAGAAAAGGGAATCATTGTGCACTGCTGGCTGGAAGGTCAATTGGTACAGTCACTGTGGAAAACAGTATGGAGATTCTTCAAACATCACTACCATATGATCCAAGATTCCACTTCTGGTATTTATCTGAAGGCAACAAAAACACTAACTTAAAAAGATGTCTAGGGACATCCCTGGTGGCACAGTGGTTAAGAATCCGCCTCAGGGGACACATGTTCGAGCCCTGGTCCGGAAAGATGCCGCAGAGCAACTAAGCCTGTGCACCACAACTGCTGAGCCTGCGCTCTACACCCCATGAGCCACAACTACTGAGCTCACGTGCCATGTCTACTGAAGCCCACGTGCCTAGAGCCTGTGCTCCACAACAAGAGAAGCCACCGCAATGAGAAGCCCATACACCGCAACAAAGAGTAGCCCCCTCTGATGCAACTAGAGAAAGCCCGCATGCAGCAACGAAGACCCAACGCAGCCAAAATAAATAAATAATTTATTTTTTTAAAAAAGATATCTCTGCACTCATGTTCGCTGCAGCCCTGTTTACAATACCAAAGATATGGAGGCAACCTAAGTGTCCCTGATGGACGAATGGATAAAGAAGATGTGAGATATATATATATATATATATATATATATTATACACCTATGTACAATGAAATATATTCAGCCATAAAAAAGAATGAAATATTGCCATTTGCAATAAAATGGACTGACTTTGAGGGCAGTACACTAAATGAAAGAGGTCAGACAGAGAAATATAAGTACCATATGATCTCATTTCTATGTGAAATTTAAAAACCAAAACAAAAACAATGAGCTCACAGATACAGAGAACAGATTAGTGGTTGCCAGAGGCGGGGGGTAAGGGGTGGGCAAAATAGGCAAAGGGTGTCAAACGTTTAGTTATAAAATAAATAAGTTATGGGACGTAGTACAGCATGCTGACTATAGTTAATAATACTGTCTTGTGTGCTTGAAACTTGCTAAGAGAGTAGATCCTAAAAGTTCTCATCACAAGAAATAAAGGAGTTGTAACTACTGTGGTGATGGATGCTGACTCGACCTGTTGTTTAGCAACATGCACAAACACTGAATCATTCTGTTGTACACCAGAAATAATGTAATATATCAATTATATTTTAACAAAAAAATCCTTAAGCCTAGAAACCTTTTGGAATTTTAGAACTTAAAGAATTCATTTGTTAAATGATGTTAAGTTGTATGAAAATCATAACTTCCATTAAAAAAAAAACCATGCTGCATAGACTGTAGATCCTCATGGGAAGAAATTAACATGAACAAGAATAAGCAAAGCCACCTTAAATGACTGAGACCTTAGAGAGGAGAAGGGTTGACTGGGACCAGAGAGGATGGTAAAAATTGTTAAGATTGCTGGACCAGAAATCTGAGATCTCGAGCTGAGTCCTTGGTCAACGCCTTTACAGAGGTAAGAGCTTGGGCTGTCATTTAGACTCTCCAAACCTCAACTTCTTCTCTATAGAGGCTGTGTGTTGCAGGGATTGAGGTCACAGATGCTGGAGCCAGCCTGCCTTAGCTCTGAACCTTGGGCAAGTTAACTGACCCCTCTGGGCCTCAGTTTCTTCATCTGTAAAAGGGGGGATGAAAAGAGTGTTTCGCCTATACTTCCAGGCTTCTTAAGAGAATTAAATGAGTCTTATAAAGCACCTTTAATAGTATCTGGCACCTCGTAAGCACTATAAAAAGATTTGCTATTACATCACCATTATAAAATCAAAGAGTTGAATTAAATCTCTGAGGTTGGTTCTTGCACCAGCATGCTGGGATGCTGTGGGCTGAGTCTAGGGGCACTCTGCATAGCTATTTAAGGGAAATGCTGAGATTGTGAAACAAAACTAATCCATAAACCAGAAATCCTGGATACTTTCCAAAATTTTGTGTAAAGTCAAGGGTAGGGGTGGGAATTGGTGAGAGCCTAGGTGGGTCCCAGCTGGCAGCACCTGTCTCTGTGGGCAGGGGAAGAGGAAGATCTTCCTCTTTTTATACTGGTCAATATGACTAGGGAGATGGAGGGATTTATCATACAAAGAAAGCAAGCCTCTAAGAAGCAAGAGGCTTTGCAAAGCGGGTTAAGCAGTGGTGGGGGGATGGGCTGGGAGGTGGGGGGAAGGTCCGTATGAGAAAGTCTGTCTCTGAGACATGAATGTTGTGGTAGGGGGAGGGCAGGTGTGCAAGTACATTTCACAGGCCCTTCACATGGGGTTAGATCACTTTGGACTTGGAAAACTCTCTTTGGCTTCTCAAACTTCCTATGATTTCCAGTGGGTTTTGAGATGTGCCTATGGAGGTAAAAGCTTGACCATGGGGGGCTCATTGCCCCCCACACATGGGTGCCAGGGCAGGTAGGAACATCCACTGGGCGAGTTGGCGCCGCTGTCCATGGTGCCCCTGCTGTCCAGGGCAGCTATGTGTACCTCCAGCTGGAGGGCACCTGCCCTGTTTGAACAAGCCAGCACTCCTGAGGGTGACGCCTCATGGACCCTGGACTCTTTTCAGAGCTGGTCACGTTCCCTCAGCAGCAGGTGCAACAGGTACATTGGCAACAGGGGCAGTGGGCTGAACTCCTTTGGGCTCTGAATTGAAATCAAGTTGTGACCATAGCCATGACCTCAGACAGGTTCCTCTCCATCAGCTTCCCTTATTCAACCTCCAGATCCTTAGAAGTGTGATCAGGTGGAACATAATAGGTTTTGCTTATAGTCAGGGAGTTCGGGATTGACATATACATACTACTATATATAAGATAGAAAACCAACAAGGACCTGATGCATAGCACAGAGAACTCTGCTCCATGTTATGTAACAACTAAATGGGAAAAAAATTTGAAAAAGAATGGATACGTGTATATGTATAACTGAATCACTTTGCTGTACACCTGAAACTAACACAACAGTGTTAATCAACTATGCTCCACATAAAATAAAAAGTTTAAAATAAAATAAAGTGAGTGCCTCTGGGCAACAAGAATAAATAAATAAGATAAAGAATAAGAGAGAGGGGCTCACGCTGGGTGTAAGCATTATGACACTTGGAGGGAGGTTTCCCAGAGGAGATGGCAGACTGGGGTCAACCAGAGGGCCCCCCACCATCTCTCCGGCTCTGGAAGTGAGTCAAGGTGAAAAAACAGTAAGGAAATATTTGAGTGACTGGTTTGGAGGCTTGAGTAGAAGATTGTAAAGACATAAAAAGGTTTGATCTCCATTCCCTACCAAGGAAAGACATTTCCATGAGCCGAGGTACAGCCCCGAGAGGTAAACTGTGAAAATGTGATAAAAGAACGGGATACTGATGATGATGGTGGTGATGACGATGTTGATTTAATATTTATCGAGCCTTCAGTATTCTCCAGGCACTGTGCTTCAGGAACAGTAAGCATCTCATACTGACCCCACCACAATCTCACAAGGCAGGGTCTATTTTTAGCCCTATTTTACAGAAATAAAAATTGCTCAAAGAAGTTCTAAGTTTATTAAGTGGCATTGCTGGGATTCCAGTTTAGCGCCTGAATTCTTAATGCACACAAGAGCCCCAACCTGATTGGTCCAGTCTACCCTAGCAACCAGCATCGTCACAATCCAACCCTTCCCCTCCAGCTTCGAAGAGGAAAGGAAGTTGTCAAAGTGCAGTATCGGGCTCGCCTGCTGGCGCAGTGGTTGAGAGTCTGCCTGCCGATGCAGGGAACGTGGGTTCGTGCCCCGGGCTGGGAAGATCCCACAGCCGCAGAGCGACTGGGCCCAGGAGCCATGGCCGCTGAGCCTGCGCGTCCTGAGCCTGTGCTCCGCAACGGGAGAGACCACAACACCGTACCGCAAAAAAGAAAAAAAAAAAAAAAAAGGTGCAGTATCCTGAGAGGGGCCTCTTACAGAGAGAGGCACGGTGGCATCTCCAAAGTCTGGCTTCTGGAAGGGGTGGCGGAGGGGTGATCATGGCTGTGATTTATGGCCATATTTATATACACCCTGGTCCTGGTCAGCACGTGGCATTGGAACCACCTTCCCAGGCCCTGAATTCTGCCTCACAGTAACATGACACCAATTCTCCTTTCCCTAAAGAGGGCCCTGTCAGTGGGTGATGGATGTTCAAATAAGATTTCTGTATGACCTGCTCCTTGGTTTTTATTCCTCCGGGAGCATTTCTAGTTCAGTGACTAAAAAACAAATCAATCAGCGAGTAGAAATACAGTGTAATCCTAAATTTAGGCCTACTAAACAGAAATACTCCTAACGTTATTGTGAAATCTGGTTTCAAGGATAACACCATTTACCCCAAAGCTCAGTGAGTAACACATAACTTACATGACTGAGAGGATGACCATGGTCAGCCACCCCAAGTTTAGACTCTGTCCATATTTAGAAGGCAAAAAGTCGTCATACTATTTTTATCATTGCCACTCAATTTTGAGGAGAAGAGAACTTCTATCAATTTTTAAGATTGCTTGAGGCTGGAGGTCCAGCTCAAGCTATCGGGTTGCTGGTAAGGATTAACACAGAGCCAGGTATAAGGTAGCATGGGGGGAGGGATGGCCAACCCAGAAAGGTACCCTCAGGAGCCACTACATCCTATGCTTAGGATGACCCTCGCAGATGACCTCTGATGGCCAGGTCTTTGCTTACAACCAGAGCACACTGGTGTTGGGTTGCAAAATACTCACTGAAAATGTCCCTCCAAATCCTCCCGACAGCTGACTCCTGTTAATCCCTCTACATCCTCGGCACCACCTCATCCAACGTCAAATTAAACCCACCCTAGATGAGCAGATGCAAACGAGTGTCTATAGGATGGGTAAACAACAAGGTCCTACTGTACAGCACAGGGAACTATACTCAATACCCTGTGATAAACCGTCATGGAAAAGAATATGAAAAAGATATATATGTGTAACTGAGTCACTTTGCTGTGCAGCAGAAATTAATACAACATTGTAACTCAACTAGACTTCAATAAAATTTAAAAAGAAATTAAACCCACTCTAACTTGAAGGTTACAGAGTAGCTCACATCAAGATGTTTAATTTAGGGGCTTCCCTGGTGGCGCAGTGGTTGAGAGTCTGCCTGCCGATGCAGGGGACACGGGTTCGTGTCCCGGTCCGGGAAGATCCCACATGCCACGGAGCGGCTGGGCCCGTGAGCCATGGCCGCTGAGCCTGCGCGTCCGGAGCCTGTGCTCCGCAACGGGAGAGGCCACAACAGTGAGAGGCCCGCGTACCGCAAAAAAAAAAAAAAGATGTTTAATTTAGCCAAGCCCCAAACTACTCTAAACTTGAACTGGGAACAAACTCATCCATCAGAGTTTTTCTAACTAAACTGGCTTAAGTTAAGGCTTCACGCCCAAATCAGAACGTGCTCATAGAAACCCAAACACGGTTGGTTCCAGGTGCTTCTTTTGCGTAACCTCCACACCACGTCGACCTGTACCAAGCGGTTTTGTTCAGCGACATATTATCCTCCAATAAAAGGACGACAAAGCTCTACGTGTCGGGGCCGCTTACCTTTCAAGGCAGAGATGAATAAAAGCGCTACCTGCGAACTCTTCATCCGGTAACTCCCGCGGCTGAACCGACGCTCACAGGCAAGGTGGAAAGAGCAGGGGCCTTCAGCCTAGGAACTCAGGTCTAGTGTGAGGCTTGTCGGGCGTTAATCAACTTAATGGGGCAAGAGTCGTGCGCCTGCGCTTTCCTGACGCCAGGTGTGTCTGATCTCCATCACGCCAGTGAAGCTCGGGCGGGGGGCGGGGCATCCAACCGGCAGCCTCAGCATCACCTGGAAGCAGTTCAAAATCAAGCCCCACCGCAGACTTACAGCCTCAGAAACTCTAGGGATGAAGCCCAGCAGTCTACACTGGGAAACACCCTCCATCGGTCCTAATGTCCGCCGAAGCCAGAGCACTATTGCATTACGTCATGATACTCCCTTAAATGAAGCTCTAACGACAACTGAAGGGGAAACCCCCCTCATTCTGCAATCAAAGAAAGGTTGAAGAAGATTGTGTTTGGGTGCACGTGGCAAAGACTCTCTACTGGTAAGTGAGGAAGTAGATGTATTTGATGCAGCGCCATGAGTCATTCTGGCAGTAAAATGGGCTTTTTTCCCTTGTCAAGATATCTCATTAAAAAATAAGAAAAATAGTAGGCATCTGTTTTCCAAGAAAAATGACTAAAGCCAGAGTTATTTTCTATTTTAATGATTTTGCTAGGTTATCAGGAATGTTGCTTGTACATTTCATGACCTTACCTACTTAAATAATGTTTAGGGTTCTATATTTCCTCAGAAAGAGCATAAAAATATGTTTCACTTAGTAATATTATTCTCATCAACACACTCTGTCAAATCTGTGACACTTTACGCATTACATCTACTGCCCGACTCAAGTTTTATGTTAAAATTTTTTGAATTTCACCTTTTGTTTCCAGTTCTCTTTGCCGAGAACAGATTTCCTTTGCTGCTTATAGAGAAGAGTGCTGACACAGTAGCCTTTAAAATTCCCAAGTTTGCTCATTTATGAGCATTTCTTAGCCAGTGGGTCACACTTTCAGGTGAACTATTCTATATTGGTTTTTTTTTTTAGCGTTGATTCAGAATCTGACATCCAGTAACAGAAGGTAATACAAACCATCACATTAAAACAAGACTTTATTACATTTGTTTGTAATTTAGTTTGCTTATGGTTTATAATCTCACATACACACAAAAAATATATTATTGACATCAAAGAAGTTACAGCAGATTTTAACCCAACAGACGTTTGTCCACTTCAAATACTACAAACAAACATCCTTTACTAGGGAAAAAAATTTTTTTGGAAGCTTACTAGAATTAATTTAGAGCGTATGAGTTACTAAAAAGGTGTGAGTTCCATCACAGTGTTGGAAACTAACAACAAAAATTCAATTAAGTACAACCTAACATTTATACACTATAGAAACAAAATTGCATTATAAAATCAGTAAGTTAATGAACTAAAAGACATACTTCACCTAAGATAAAAATATTTAATTTATAAATCACTATAGAATACAACAAATGAAACAAAATGATGCCATTGAAATTGATTTTTGAAGGATTTTGAGACTCAACTTATATTTTAATATTTTGTTCATATATAGCCAAGAGTAAGAGGGAAAGCCAACCTAGGGTCAGTCCAAAGTTCTGCAGGAGAAACATCAACCACGGTCGCTGTGTTTGAACATGAGTCATTTCAGGAAGCTAAAAAAAGAATAAAAAACCAGAATAAGATCCAGATATATTCACTGCTGGGAAAAGTTTGGTGGGAAAACATGAGAGACTCTGTTATTCAGAACTTAATAACCTTTCAAATTCCCCAGTTACAAAATGTTTAATACCTACTCTTACCAAAATTCTAAAACATTAGATAAATTAAGCCATTTGATTTGGTTAGAAGGATCTTAGTGATACCAGAAATCTTAAAATGACAGACCTATCAACGGAAAGCAAACCCAACTCTTATTTTTATTTTTGGAAAATGCTTCAATGTGCAATAGATAATAAATGAAAGGTATCGTTTTTGATCGTTCTGTTGGGTTTATGAAGTTGCTAAATTCACTGGCTATTACGAAGCACATACTTGTTTCTTTTCAAAATGATGACCGAGGTCTTCCTGACCTTTGGAACAATAAAGGCATCATCTCCTAAGGCTATATTTTATTCTCGGAGAGAGAAATGGCAACCGCTTTATGTTTGTGAAGTGCCGTACGCCATTTAGAGGGAAACGTTCACTCAAGCATCTGTGTGAAATGCCTCACTGTGTTTGTCTCACATTCTTTCGAATCCCTCACCCTGAGAAGGTCAGAGCGAGTATATCTCTCATGACAGTCATTGCTATTGGCGCACAGGCTCAGGTCAACATGGGTTGGAGACTGAACTCCGCCTTGGCACTGCTGACGTTTGGGGCTAGAGGATTCTCTGTTGTGGGAGTTCTCCTGTGTACTGAAGGATGTTTAGCAGCATCCCTGATTTCTATCCACTAGACGTCAGTTGTACGTCTGCCCCTAGTCATGACAACCAAGAATGTCTCCAGACATTGTCAAATGTCCCGTGGGGGCTAAAAACCACCTCTGATTGAGAACTACTGGGTTCTTTTACCTAGCAAGAGAAAGGCCAAACGTAAAAACTATGCAAGGGCTTTAGATTTATGGCAGTGGAAAACAGGCTGATGTAGTTTTTCATGCCTGTATGGGAGCATCCGGTATATATATACCTTTTCAGATTCTTTTCCCTTATAGGTTATTACAAAATATTGAGTAGGGTTCCCTGTGCTATGCAGTAGGCCCTGTTGATTATCTATTTTATATATAGTCGTGTGTACATGTTAATCCCGAACTCCTAATTTATCCCTCCCACCACCTCCCTTTCCCGGTTGGTAACCGTAAGTTTGTTTTCTGTATCTGTGAGTCTCTTTCTGTTTCGTAAATAAGTTCCTTTGTGTCATTTTTTTAGATTCCACATATAAGTCATATCATATGGTATTTGTCTTTCTTTGTCTGGCTTACTTCACTTCGTATGATAATCTCTAGGTCCATCCATATTGCTGCAAATGGTATCCCTTGCTTTTTTTTAAAAAATCAAAATAATTGGCTCTGTGATAACGTGCCATCCATTCAGGGGTACCTTCTAGCAGCTCACCTTTCCCTCGAGGCCTTTCAGGATGCCCTGGCAGAAGGTCTTATGTGACATTTGCTTTCATTTACATCCATTTTATCATGCCCTTTCTTATATCTTTCCCCCTCTCCTGTTTACTCCTCATAACCCTGTAAGAGGTAAAATTATTAACTCCTTTCAGTTATGAGGAAACACTGGCTCAAGGAGGATGACGACTTATCCAAAGGCACACAGACATGATGTCAGAACCAAGACAAGGAGCCAGGTCATCTCATTATTGTAGAGGATATACAAACACCTACAAAGACCAGCTTTCTATCTGAAATTCACCTCTGTCTATTATGGCCAATACATTTCTAACTAATTAGAAAAAAATAGAAAATGCAAACACTAAAAATGTCCCATTAGGCATAAACTAGCCATTGCATGTGATAAAAATACGTAGTAGAATATACAGATATCACACTGCCTTTGTCATAAAACACATCACATTACTGATTCTGTTTTTAAGGCAGACGATATGCACTGGAAAAAAAGCTATAACAGACTAACTTTGTACACCTATAGAAACAGACAAACAATGAAAATCAACATTTCAAAACCCTTTAAGGAGATTCTCACCCTGATATGGAAGCTTTGATCTCAATTTGGGTGGCCTGTCTGAACTTCCCATGTCCACGTGGTTTGGTAAGAAAACCCAGCTAAGCTTGCTTTTGAGACAATACTTGGCCCTCTTTTGGATGACTGTGGATGATATGTGAACCGTAATATCTCTTGGGTACATACCAAAATACCAGAGAGTTCTGCAGAAAGTCTTTCCAAAAGATACAAACATAAAATGCCAAGGCTCAGACCACATCTGATCACAGTATTTCACTTGCTCCAAATCTACCCACATTTAAAAAAAAATTATTTATATTTTATTTATTTATTTTTGGCTGCGTTGGGTCTTCATTGCTGCATGTGGGCTTTCTCTAGTTGCGGCGAGCGGGGGCTCCTCTTCATTGTGTGCGAGCTTCTCGTTGCGGTGGCTTCTCTTGTTGAGGAGCACAGGCTCTAGGCACTCAGGCTCAGTAGTTGTGGTTCGCGGGCTCTAGAGCGCAGGCTCAGTAGTTGTGGCACACAGGCTTCATTGCTCCACAACATGTGGGATCTTCCTGGACCAGTGCCTGAACCCATGTCCCCTGCATTGGCAGGTGGATTCTTAACCACTGCGCCACCAGGGAAGTCCTACTCACATTTTTAAAATAATTTCAGTCAGCAAATTTTGAAGGAAAATAAAGGTCCATTTGAATTAATTTTCAAGAGCATTTATTGTTCTTTTCCTCTTTTTAAAATGCCCAGCAAGAGGTTAAATGCCACCATTTTCCCTGGCTTTCGAGTGAGAAAAGACCCCTTTTCCTCCAGGGCAATTAAATTCTGTTATTGAACAGTTTTACAGATGTTGATTTATAACCTAAGACCAGAGGGGTGAAATGATGGATAGAGTGTGTTAACATTGAAGTAAAATGTAGAGAAAAAAGATGAGAAATGTTAGTAAGACAGCCTTGCCCAGAGATAGCACTAGGAGAAATGTTCTTTCGATTTCTTCCAGATATTCGAAAACCTTGAAGTAGAAAGTCCTTCCTTTTTAACCTCCATGCTTGGCAAGTTCCTCAAGTCAGATCAGTGAATGTCAAGATATGATAGTCAAGGTGTTGTAATTTTCTGGAAAACAATCTTGACCTAAGATGCAACTCTTTAACATACCACTAAGTTCTTTTTTTAAATTTTCAAGCAGGCACAGGAAAGAAATTCCCTGAGATGCGCAAAGTCCACATAGTGACGGTGATTTTTCTACAGATAATTGTCCTTGCAAGTTCTATTAACTAATTCAGAGGTAGTTATGATGGTCAACTGCTGACTAGGATTTCTGAACATTTTAGAAAGTGATAGTAAATAAATGTTTTACACTTGAGTCCTTCCCGATAACTGTATCCTTAGTTAAACTGAAGCTTTAAAATGAATGTTCACAGAGAAGCTAGAACACATCAGGAAGGAAAGTGGATAAATACTAATATCATGTACCATGTAGTAATTAGATACTAGGGAGGACTTGTCACAAAAAAAGGGTGGTCTTTAAAATATCCTCTGAAACTAAGATTCTGTCTCTCCTTCTTGTACATCTAAGGTTCGCACTCCCAGGCCATACAAAGACTTCTCTGTCCATTTCCACTGGTATTCTGAAAACGCTTCCTTGTTGGTGTCATTAAACATCAATTACTGGATTTTGCAACATTTACCTTCATTACGGTTCATAAATGTACATGCTAAAAAAGAAATCTCAGTGTCCAATATTTCTATTGATATAATACACTAAAAATTTCAAAGGCCTTTCATTATTAACAATGTACAATTCAAATATAGAAGTTCAACATTCATTTGTGGAAGACACTTGGCGATATCCCTTATGAAGGTAAAATTGCAATGCAAATATTCTTCCCCTCTCAGGAATCCATAGCTTTTGGCGTCACCAACTTTCAAGAGAAATGATATGTTTCTCCATTCATGAAGCACAACTAACAACTGGTTTGTGCCATCTTCTTTTCAGAGGGACCTTAAGACCCATCGTGCACACTGAGTCGGGTATGTATTTGCCTTTGGTAAGAAGAACCATGCTTATTCCTAAGAAACATGATGAGGAAAAAAACCTCAGAAGCCTTTTTGTAGGGTGTCCTAATAATGTTTAAACTCTTTAGGGGCACACATGCAATGGGTTGGTCTGTCACATTTGTAAATGGCTTAATTTTGTCCTTGCAGAAGGGTCACTTCTAAGAACAAAATGGAAACTTGTTAATGGAAGTCACCATTTGGTTGGCAAATCTGCAATGATCTGTTTGCATGTGCAACTGTACACTTAATAGTTGTGTCACCTACAAATTGGCACTTGCCAGCTACCTCTAAGGATTAAATTATGAGCCGATGCGGCTGCTGACCTTCTACACCTCCTGAAAGGAGTTCAGGGTGGAGATCAGAAATGAGGTGCTCTGTGCTCTGGAGAAAACTGGCACAACAGGTCCTCAGATAATTAGATATTTTCAGGAGATGATTTTATGAGCCCAAATCTTGCATCTCCTCTTATCTAGAAAAAACACTAAAATCCTTCATGCTGACATCTGCTCCTCGTGACTAGCTAATCATGAGATTAGCAGAAACCTTCTGCAAAAAATATGTGCTTGATTGCATGGACTCCCCCTTCACTAAAACCACATATATACTGACCTTCCCCCCCACCTCTCTGAAGCAGTTTCTCAGAGCTATCTGAAATGCTGTCTCCCGGGCTATAGTCCTCATTTTGCCCCAATAAAACTTAACTCACAGCTCTCACGTTGTGCTTTTTTTTTCCCGTCGACAGTTGAATATCGAAGACTTCTGGATTCTGGTATGGCATGTAAGGAGATTACAAGTCACCAATTCATCCTAACAAGCGAAAAACTGAACAACCTCAAAGGTTAACCAGCCTTCTTAGATATGTCAGAGAAGTGAGGTCACAGGGCAAACTGCTGGCCTACATATTGAAAGACAAGAAGACACAGAGAGAGAATCACAATTTACTGTAGCAGAAACCACAAGCAGGAACTTTTGTAGGAACCAGCGCCAGGGTAGGGAAACTGGAGCTGTAAGTGATGGATCGTTAGAGGCTGAGTGTAGACAAGCCTAAGCGTTAAAAGCTTCAGGGGGAACCAGTCTTAAGGAGGCCTTCCACCCACACACTTTTGTGAATTTTACTGAGAGGAGCTCTACCAGGTTCTCACAGTGAATATTGGAGAAAAATGCCGTCAAGCTTCCAGACTTCAGAGCAAGGAAAGTTATCAGGGAAAAAGATGGGCATTAGATAAGGAAAAAAGAGTCAATGCTCCAAGAAGACGTAACAATCCTTAATGTGTATGCACCTAACAACAGCATGTCAAAATACATGAGGCAAAAACTGATAAAACTGGAAGAAGAACTAGATGGATCCATTATAGCTGGAGACTTTAGCGCGCCTCTTTCAGAAACGGACAGATCCAGGAGGCAAAATATCAGTAAGATCAAAGTGGAACTAAAGAGCTGGACCGTCAATCAGCTGGATAAAATTGACATCTACAGACCACTCCATCCAATCACAGCAGAACACACATTCTTCTCAAGCTCACGTGGAACATTCACTAAGACAGACCACATTCTGAGCCATAACGCTTAATAAACTCAGAAGAATAGGAATCATACAATGTCTGATCTCAGATCGCAATGGAATTAAACTAGAAATTTATGACAGAAAAATAGCTGGAACATCCCCAAATACTGAAGATTAAACAACACAGTTCTAAATAACATGAGTCAAGAAGAAGTCTCAGGAGAAATTAATATTTTGACCTAGATGAAAATGAAAATCAACTTATCAAAATTAGTGGGATTCAGTGAACATAGTGAATAGAGGGAAATTTATGATTGAATGTATATGTTAGAAAAAAAGAAAGATCTAAAATCAATAATCTAAGCTTCCAATTTAGGAAACTAGAAGAAGAATAGCAAATTAAATCCAAAGAAAGAAGAAGAAAAGAAGTAATAAAAATTACAGCAGAAATCAATGAAATTGAAAACAGGAAATCAATAGAGAAAAATCGACAAAACCAGAAGTTGATTCCATGAAAAGAGCAATAAAACAGATTAGCCTCTTCCAGGCTAACTAAGAAATAAAGACAGAAGACACAAATTACCAATACCAGAAATGAAAGAGGGGACATCACTAATAAATCCATGGACAATAAAAGGAAAATAAAGGAATATTATGAATAACTCTATGCCCACAAATTTGATAACCTAGATGAAATATACAAATTCCTTGAAAGACACAATCTGCTAAAACTAACACAAAAAGAAATAGACCATCTGAATAGGCCTATTTCTATTAAAGAAATAGAATCAATAATTAACAACCTTCCAAAGCACTAGACCCAGATGTATTCACTGGTGAATTCTATCAAATATTTAATGAAGAAATTGTGTCAGTTCTCTACAGTCTCTTCCCAAAGAAAGAAGCAAAGGAAATACTTTCTAATTCATTCTAAGAGGCCAGAGTTGTCTTAACACCAAAACCAGACAGAGATATTACAAGAAAAGAAAAATAGAGAGCAATATTTCTCATGAACAGAGTTGTAAAAATCCTCAACAAAATATTAGCAACTCAAATCCAACAACGTGTAAGAAGAATTATATACTGCAAAAAGGTGGGATTCACCCCAGGCATATACAAGCCTGGTTTAACATTCAAAAACCAATTAATGTAATCTACATTCCAATATCAACAGGCTAAAGAAAAACCACATGATCCTATCTATAGATGCGTATAAAGCATTGACAAAATTCAACACCCATTTATGATAAAAACTCCCAGTAAACTAGGAATAGAGGGAAATTTCCTCAAATTCACTATGAACATCTATAAAAAGCTTACAGCTAACTTCTCACTCAATGGTGAGAAACTCAAAGCTTTCCCATAAGAACAGACACAAAGCAAGGATGTCCCCTCCCACCACTGCTTTTCAACATCGTATTGGAAGTCCTAGCAAATGCAGTAAGAGAAGAAAAGGAAATAAAAGGTAAAGAGATTGGGAAAGTGAAAATAAGACTGTGTTTATTTGTACTTGACATGATCATCTATGTAGAAAATCCAAAAGAACCAACAGCAAAGCTCCTGGAACTATTAAATGCTTATATCAAGGTTACAGAATACAAGGTTAATATACAAAAGTCAATTGCTTTTCTATTTACCAGGAATGAACAAGTGGAGTTTGAATTAAAAATATATTACCATTTATATATTTATATTAGTACCCAAAATGAAATACTCAGGTATAAATCTAACCAAATATGTGCAAGATCTATATGAGGAAAACTCTAAAGCTCAAACAGAAGATGTCAAGGAAAAACTGAATGGAGAGATATTGCATGTTTATGAATAGGAAGACTCAATATTGTCAAGATGTCAGATCTTCACAACTTGATCTACAGATTCAATGCAATCCAAATCAAAATAAAAATCCCAGCAAGTTATTTTGTGGATATTGACAAACTGATTCTGAAGTTTATATGGAGAGGCAGAAGACACAGAATAGCCTACACTATATTGAAGGAGAAGAATAAAGTTGGAGAAGAACGTCAAGACTTACTATAAAGCTACAGTAATTAAGATAGTGTGGTATTGGCAAAAGAATAGACAAACAGATCAATGGAACAGAGTAGAGAGCTCAGAAATAGACCCACATAAATATAGTCAACTGATCTTTGACAGAAGAGCAAAAGTAATAAAATGGAACAAAGTCTTTTAAACAAATGGTGTTGGAACTATTGGATATGCACATGCAAAAATAATGAATCTATACACAGAACTTTCATAAAAATTAAGTCAAGATGAATCACAGATTTAAATGAAAAACAAGATTATAAAACTACTGGAAGATAATATAGGTGAAACCTAGATGACCTTGGGTTTGGTAATGCCTTTTTAGATACAACATCAAAAACATGATCCACAAACGAACTCACTGACAAGCTGAAGTTCATTTAAATTAAAAACTTCTTCTCTTGATAACATCAAGAGAATGAAAAGATAAGCCAGAGACTGGGAGAAAATATTTGCAAAAGACACATCTAATAAAAGACTGTTTAAAATATACAAAGAACGCTTAAAATTCAACAATAAGAAAACAAACAACCCAATATTTAAAATGGGCAAAAGAGCTGAAAAGACACCTCCCCCAAGGAGGCAGAAGGTATATCGATGGCAAATAATCATATGAAAAGATGTTAAACATCATATGACTTCAGGGAATTCCAGATTAAAATGGCAATGAGATACTGCTGCACACCTATTCGAATGGCCTAGATCCAAAAAACGGACAACACCAAATACTGGCAAAGATCTGAGGCAACAGGAACTCTCATTCATTGCTGGTGGGAATGCAAAATGGTACAGCCACTTCGGAAGACATGTGGCATATTTTTTGCAGAACTAAACATTCTCTTATCGGTAAGATCCAGAAATCACATTCCTCAGTATTTACCCAAATATTTTGGAAACTTATGTTAATAGAAGAACTTGCACATGGATGTTTACAGCAGTTTTATTCATAATTTCCAAAACTTGGAAGTAACCAAGGCATCCTTCAGTAGGTAGATGGATAGGTAAATGGTGGTACATCCAGACAACTGAATATTATTCAAAGCTTAAAAAAAAAAAAAGCTATCAAGACATGGGGAAAATGTAAATGTATATTACTAAGTGAAATAACAGGCAAAACTATGGAAACAGTAAAAAGATTAGTGGTTGCCAGGAGTTAATGGAAAGGGAGGGATGAACAGGAGGATCACAGAGGATTTTTAGGGCAGGGAAAATATTCTGTCTGATACTACAGTGGTGGAATACATGTCATTTGTCAGAACCCATAGAATGTACACCACCAAGCACGAATCCTCATGTAAATATTGACTTTGGATGCTAATGATGTATCAGTGTAGTTTCATCAATTGTCACAAACATATTATTACAGTGGTGTGGGATGTTCATAGTGGCGGAAGGTGTGTATGTGGGAGTCAGATGTCATGTGGGAATTTTCTGTAGTTTCTAGTCAATACTGCCATGAACCTAAAACTGCTCTAAACAATAAAGTTTATTAATTAAAAAAAATCCATTTCCTAGTTACACTAACCACACTTCAAGCACTCAGCATAGTCACATGTGGGTGTGGCCACCATCTTAGACCATGCAGACAAAAAAAATTTTTTTTTTATTATCTAAGCCCAGTGTAAATTAAAGAAACACTCAGCATGGCCTATAGGCTTACTGGGAGAAACATTATAATGGTTATGGATCATCTGGTATCGATTATGGATCTAATGATATTTCTTCTGTTCCACCTATACCTTCCTATTTTCTAAGAGTAAAACTAGAAAAAAATGAGAAGGAAAAACTAAAGAATATTTTGAGTTACTGGATTGTTTGGTGGCTACGGCCAAACTACAGAGTGCCATTTCAAAGTCTTTTATTTATACTCAGAACAGGAAGATATTTTTCCAAGTATTTTCCATAGTCTCATAACACTAATACACTTAGATTTGTTTTAATCATCACTGCTATGAAGAGCCACTGGGAGAGCTCTATGTTGTCTAGCACATGAGAAAAATTAACTTTTGAATATTCACCCACTCACATATTTATAACAATGTTAATTTTTCAGTTTTTCTCTTGACTTTTGAAGGGTCATTTGATGATTGTTCATTGCTAACATGTTGCTAAAAAATGATTACAAAAAGACATGTAGGAGTTCTGTTAAACAGAGAGGTAGATAGATTACCATTTTTAATGACACCCCAAAAGTTTATCCAGTGTTTGCAAAACCTAATAACTCAGTCTGTATAATCTTTTGTCTATGCACTGTCTCCAAGAAAATTTTCTGAAGATGTCATCCATGAGATCACAACTTGCTGAAAAAACTAGTAAAGCAGAAAGACTATTTTGCCTTTATGAATCCAAGAGACAGATGCACTGCTCTTGTCTGTCTGTCTTCTCCCTTGTGTTGGCTGAGCAACTTACTTGTGTTAGTAAGTATTCCACCACAGACACAATCACATTACCTTTTTGTTTTTCTTTCAGATTGTGGCTCTTCATAGCAGTGATCATCTCATACATTCAATAAACTTTAGATGAACCGTAAACAACCTATGTTACTCCTGATGAGCAAACAAGATTGTATCTGGCATGCACTGTCACAAACTTCACAAAAACAGGGAAGTTGCTCTAGTGAATGAAAAAAAAATCAGACGAGGATCAAATTTGTCATTCAGTCCTCAGGAAGAATTTAGGAAAATATCATCCTTTCTAACTCTGAAAAGCAATAGAGATTTCTTTTATTTACTTATTGTCATCAACATAGGTTTATCTATTCATGCAACTTAAAATTGAGGAAGAAGAGAAAACAGTGGATAGAATTGCAGCAGATTTCTGTTTCAGTGAGCTTAAAAAACAAAAGAGAAATGGGTTTACGTGATTAATGATGGAACCCTTTTGACTTGTAAATGTCTTTAACTTACACAATTTTATTCACCATAGAATTACATTAAAAAATTACTGTTTATGAAACATGTCTTTCCATAAGCAAAAATTTGTTACCCAGTACTAATATATACTTTTTTACTCTCGAGCTTTTAAAATACAATTGAGGGCTTCCCTGGTGGCGCAGAGGTTAAGAGTCCGCCTGCCGATGCAGGGGACACGGGTTCGTGACCCGGTCCGGGAAGATCCCACATGCCACAGAGCGGCTAGGCCCGTGAGCCATGGCCACTGAGCCTGCGCGTCTGGAGCCTGTGCTCCGCAACGGGAGAGGCCACAAGAGTGAGAGGCCCGCGTACCGAAAAAATAAAAAAATAAATAAAATACAATTGAAAAATTCAGCAAAGTTGTAACATCAAAACCAACACACAAAAATCCATTGTGCTTCTATATCCAAACAATGAACAATCTGAAGAGGAGGGATATTAAGGAAACAATTCCATTTGCAACAGTATTGAAAAGAATAAAATACTTAGAAATAAACTTAACCAAGAAGGCACAAATAAAGGGAATGACATCTCATGTTCATGGACTGGAAGACTTAATATTGTTAAGGTATCACTACTAGGTAAAGTAATCTACAGATTTAATGCAATTCCTATGAAAATACTAATGACTTTTTTTTTTTTTTTTTTTTTGCAGAAACAGAAAAATCCATCCTAAAATTCATATAAATCTCTAGGGACACCAAATAGTAAAAACAATCTTGAAAAAGAACAAATTTAGAGGTCTTGCACTGCCTGATTTCAAAATTTACTAGAAACCTACAATAATCAAAAGAGTGTTGTCTTGGCATGAAGACAGACATACAGGTGAATAAACTACAACAGAGAGCCCAGAAATATATTCTTGCATACACAGCCAATTGATTTTCAACAAGAGTGCCAAGACAACTTGATGGGGCAAGAACAGTCCTTTCAACGAATGGGGAAAACTGGATATCCACACACAAAAGAATGAAGCTGGACTCCTACCTTACACCATATACAAAAATTAACCCAGAATGAATCAAAGACCTAAATGTAAGAACTAAAACTATAAAACTCTTAGAAGAAAACATAGGGGGAAATCTTTGTAACATTGGATTTGGCAGTGATTTCTCGGATATGTCACTAAAAGCTCAGGCAACACAAGAGAAACATAAAAGTTTGACTTCATCAAAATTTAAAACTTTTAGGCAACAAAGGACATTACAGAGTGAACAGGCAATCCATGGAATGGAGAAAATATTTGCAAATCATGTATCTGATAAAGGGTTAATATCCAGAACATATAAAGAACTCCTATAACTCACAACCAAAAACCAAACAACCCAATTACAAAATGAGCGAGTGACTTGAATAGACATTCTTCCAAAGAGAAGATATACCAATGGCCAATAAGCACATGAAAAGATGCTTAACATCACGAATCATTAGGGAAATGCAAATGAAAACCGCAATGAGATACCACTTCACACCCATCAGGATCACTATTATCAAAATAACAGAAAATAACAAGTGTTGGTGAGGATGTGGAGAAACTGGAACGCTGACTACCACTGGTAGAAATGTAAAATGGTGCAGATACTATGGAAAACAGTACGGCAGTTTCTAAAATAATTAAAAATAGAATTATCATATGATTTAGCAACTCCATTTTTGGATATATACACAAAAGAACTGAAGCAAGGACTCAAACATATTTATACACCCGTGTTCACAGCAGCATTATTCACAACAGTCAAAAGGGGAAAGCAAGTCACGTATCCATTGATAGATAAATGGATAAACAAAATGTGATGTACATACAATGGAATAGTATTCAACATTAAAAAGGAAGGAAGCTCTGACACATGCTAGGACACAGATGAGCCTTGAAGATACTATGTGAGGCGAACTCAGCCAATCACAAAAGGACAAATACTGCATGATTCCACTAATGTGAGGTACCTACAGTAAATGGTCAAATTCATAGAGAAGAAAGCAGAATGGTGGTTACCAGGGGCTGGGCGTAGGGGTGTGTTGTTGTTTAATGAGTATGGAGTTTCAGTATGAAAAGATTTTTTAAGTTCTGGAGATGGATGGCGATGAAGGTTGCACAGCAACGTGAATGTACTTAATGCCATTGAACTGTACACCTAAAATGGTTAGAATGGCAAAGTTTATGTTACGAATATTTTACCACAATGAACACACACACATTCACTCACTCCAAGGTTTCAAAAACTTTGCTTTGATTAATTCTTTAGCTCTTTAGCTTACTGTAATATTACAATAAGTAGCATCTAGAGTACATCTAAGAAAATATACGGTAGGAAGAGGTGTCATTTACTAAGGATTTATTGCATTCACTTTGTACTGAGAAACATGAAGTTCTGGGTTATGTTTAGATCTCCAAGTCCCAGAGCATAAAATGTCATGTTATGAATGTTTTTGTCCCCTCTCAAAATTCATATGTTGAAACCCTTCCCCTAAATGTGATGGTATTAGGAGGTGGGGCCTTTGGGACATAATTAGGATTTGATGAGGTCATGAGAACAGAGCCCACATGAATAGAATTAGTGCCCTCGACACAAATTACTATGTTGAGCCAACAATCCTGAAATTGGGAGATTTGTTCCCACTGACACAAGTCCTGTTTCGAATTTAGGTCTTTTAAAATTAGTAGCTATGTTTGTAAAACAACTTAATACAGTAGTTTTAACTTTCCTTACCAAGCAAGAAACCAAGGGCCACAGCTCTCGGTGTGTCTGAGATCACCAAACTGGAGGCTTATAAGGTTCTTTTTAAAAATTCAGCATTAGACATTTTATTTGTTAAATATTCAAATACAAAATATTATAGGTTTCTACCTTCTCAATGGTATCCCAAGGGAATTCATGAAGCCATTTGCAACAGAAGATAAATGAAAATTTCTCTTTTGAAAACTGAGTTGTAAGCCAAAGACCATATCATTGTCACATATAATTCAGAGAGACAAAGATATTACCTGTTTTTAACTTGTATTTAACTATTCACTTCTCCATTTTTTTCCTTAGGGGAAGCAATTAAGTTAGACAAACTCTTAATTGTATAGCTCAGAAAAGAGAGTCATCAGCCAGCTGTAATATTTTCCTAAGAAATGGATTGCTTTGGAAGATGTGTGTGTGTGTGTGCACGCATGCACATATGGTTTGAGAAACTAGTTAGAAGAAATAAAACATGAAGAGCAAAAAATACACACATTTCTGGTGGCCAATTTTTAAAAATTACAGAGCTCAGTGTTCATCAGAGTTGGGCCTATTAATCATTTTCTCAGTAGAAAATGTCTAAGTGTAGGGTTTGACTGATTTTTAGAGAAATCTCTTTTTTTACAGAAAGAGAATGGAAATCTTTCAAAATTGTTGGCAAGAATGATTTTCATACTTCTTGCTTTTGTGAAGAAATAACTGTGAACGTTAAATTATATTCATTGTGCTGCCTGAAATGGTTTTTAAATGCTTCCCATATTTTCACAGCAAAAGAGTGTTTAAACGATGTCAGTTACACACATTGATTTCAAGTACAGTATTTGTTGAAAGCAAATATTCATATCAAGATTATTTTACGTCTTTTATAACAAAATATCCCTTTTCTATAGATGAATATTGTTTAAAGGTCATTACACCTAGATATTGCCAAACTTCAAAGAAAGGATAGCTTACTAGTTTTTTTGGATAAAGGATTCATTTACCAGAGCCAACTTGGGATTATAGATTATTGATTGAATTGCACTGGATTTATTTAAAGTTCTCTGAGAAAGAAAGACTCAATCAAATGCAATAAATTGGAAGATAAAGAAAGCATGATGGGAACAGGGAATAGGACCAAAATATCCTAAACGTGCAGGAATAGCTTAATATTACAGGCACCTGCTTTTTAAAAGATGAGAAACCTAGCTAGGAGGGTGGCCCTTTTGTCAGTCAATTTATGTTCTTTTTACCCAATTCACAATTTTAAAGCTGTTATATTTACTAGACTAAAATAATTGTAGAGAAGCCAATGAATGCCCTTCATCTGGACTGTTGATAATCCTATTTACTGAGTGGGCTTCATAGAGGGATCTGTTTTTTCTGTGTTGGGGTATATTTTCAAAGCAGAGGATCTAAGTTCAAAAATTCAAACTATTCTTTACCCTGCCTTTCATACAAAGAAAATTATCTGGTAATTGGAAAGTGCTCCAGGCAAAAGGGTGGCTGTGATATTACTTGGAGGATATTATTTCCAGAAGAAGGTAGATAAGCAAATTGCTCTAAGTGATTCCTCTTCAATCTTACTGTTTCCTCTGCCATTATTATGTCAGTGAAAAGAGGTTTTAAAAGAGCATCAAAACAAAAAACAAAACCAAACACGAACAAACAAAAAACCAAAATAAAAAACCCAAGTGCAGAGCAGAAAAGGAAGCAACCCAGAGATTTATGTAGTGAGAAAGACTGGTGGAGGGAGAGGGCTGGAAATAAGGTATATCCTCAATTAATTCCCTGTGATGTACACGGAGGGGGCATGAGAGTTTCTTTTGCTTTGGCATGAATTGGTAGGCACTTCCTTCTTCTGTACCTACTTCTCTGAGTTACAGCTCCTCCACTATCAGCTTGGAGGCTATTAACATACTAGATCCTAGGCAGCTGTGCAGTTATCCCCATTCTAGAGACATCTCCAGTCACATCCATCATGATAGCCCCTTGAGATTTCTATGGGCTTGTTGCTATGGAAACAGTTTTGCAGGATTTAAAACCTTAGGAAAAGTGCCTAAAGGTTTGAATCTTGTTTCGGATCCAAAACAAACCTTTCTTTGGCATAACCTGCTTAATGCTCTTCAAAATGAATTAACTTATTCTTTAAATAATAAATCATATCGTTAAAAATAAAGCCTCTCTTATCCAAACTGCTGAAAAAAACAGTACTTCCAGGGCTGGTCTTTTCCTTCTATTTGAGAGATTTTATAAACTTTAGAGATGGTGGCTATGAGAAATCTTCCTGATTTTTTTAGTTCTGGGAATTTTCTTAGAAGGAATTTTCAGTTCTCAGACTTCGAATGAGAAGCTCTTACATAGCTGCCTCTGTTCCCGAGCACATGTAAACCAAGGTTAGTAGCACAGAGACATGTTAGTTTTCTATGGCTGCTGTTAACAAATCACTACTAACAACACAAATTCGGGCTTCCCTGGTGGCGCAGTGGTTGGGAGTCCGCCTGCCGATGCAGGGGACGCGGGTTCGTGCCCCGGTCCGGGAAGATCCCACATGCCGCGGAGCGGCTGCGCCCGTGAGCCATGGCCGCTGAGCCTGCACGTCCGGAGCCTGTGCTCCGCAACGGGAGAGGCCACAACAGTGAAAGGCCCGTGTACCGCAGAAAAACAAACAAAAAAACCCCCAAAATCCCCCACAAATTTATCTTACAGTCTGTAGGTCAGAAATTTGACTTGGGTCTCACCAGGCTAAAATCAATGTGTTTGGAACCGAGCAGAACCCTGTGGGCTCCCTCCCCCCAAGTAAAAAGGCCCCTTCATGTCCTCTGCCTCTTGTTTGTAGAAAAGCTAACATCTCCCAGGTCTTCCTGGGTCACAAAAGAGCAGGTTCAAGCAGTTAATGATTAGGATAATAGGGTCACAGGCAGTGTCTGATGCACATTCCTGAATTGTTTTACAGATACGGTAATTGCCACAAGAGGGAAGTAACTGTATGACGACCAGACTGCAGTCACGACATGAGCTGCTCCATCTTGAGCAGAACTGAATCTATGGCACAATTCCAAGCACTGGCCTTAAGAGAATGGGATTAACACTATTGCTCATAATAATCTGTATCTTTGTAGGCATCAAAATAATTGTAACTTTTTCTGCTTGTATATGTAAACGGGCAACTGAAGCTGTCAGCCAAGAGATGCTTCAAACCCATGTCAATATCTTTCACACTAAGACCTCGAGGCCCTTTCACAGCATGAAGCAGCTACAGAAGACGGACCTTCATCCCTAATCCCATAGAAATGGAATGATATCTGAGGGGGGTGGGATTTGTAAACAGCTCTTTGCAGGAAACGGCCCACAGCAGGAAACCCCCTTTCTTGTCCACTCAGCAAAGCTACGCTGTAACTAACTTTTCAATCAGGCACCCCCATGCTCTACTCATCTCCAGCCCTAGCACACCTATCAGATCTTGTGCTCACACAATACCTTGCCTAACTTGTTGGTTCTTTCTGTAGATCAAAAAAGTAGAAATGAAGAATAAGTAATTAACAGGTGACCAGATCTCTTCCCTTGCTTCCCCTTCAGTAATCTCATGAACAAACAGTGTGGACAAACTGTGTGAACAAGACAGCATCTAAAGAAACATCACAAGAAGTCAACAAGCCTGCATGCAGTGGGAGAGGGTGACGACTCTGACCCCCCATCTCAATGATTAACTGAGATTACCTCCGTTTTTCCCTTTAAAAACTTTCATGGCCAAGCAGATGGTTTTTGGGGGACACTGAGTCAATCATCTCCCCAGATCACCAGCATTCTGATTAAAAGCAATTTTCCTTTCTACCAACAACTGCCTCTCGGGTATTGATTTTTGAGCGGGGAGCAGCCGGACCTGAATTTGGTAACATATTTTTCCATTTCGGATTCTTTAGGGGAGAATCTGTTTCTTTGTCTTTTCCAGCTCCTAGAGGCTGCCTGCATTCCTGGGCTCCTGGCCCCCTAACTCCAATTTCAAATGCAGCAACATCAAATCTCTCTGACCTTTCTGTCGTCACATATCTTTCTCTGACCACAGCTGGGGAAGGTTTTCCACTTTTAACAACTGGTGATTAGGTTGGGACCACCCAGATAATCCAGGGTAATCTTCCCATCTCTGGATTCTAAACCTTAATCACACCTGCGTAGTTTCTTTTCATATGTGAGATAACATATTCACAAGCTTCCAAGACTGGCACATGTATATCTTTCAGGGGCTATTATATCTATAAAGAACAAATCTCATGAAATCTTTGTAGCAAACATGGGAGTATGAAAAAGATCACAAACCAATAGATTTGTTTTAAATAAGATTTAGGGAAATAAGATAAACAAGATACATGGATATTAACATATGCATCACAGACACTGCTGATTGTATCAGACATTTCTCCTGTTACATCACTTCAAATACTCTTTCAAAGCCCTACCACTTACTTTCCATATTCTGTGCAAATAGCAAGCAGGAAAGCAGGTGTGACTATATTAACAACAGGCAAAGAAGACTCAGGACAAGGACTTTTACCAGAGATCAAGAGGGATCGTTCACGGTGATAAAAGTATCAATTCAATTAAGAAGACGTAGCAGCCCCACATATGCATGCATCTAATATCAGAGTAGCAAATGCATGAAGCAAAACTGATAGAACTAAGAAAGAAATAGGGAAACCCACAAAGTTAGGTCTGTATTCTAACTCCCTCAAGCATTCCCTCAATAATTAACAGAACTAGTGGAGAAAAAAAATCATCATGGAATTTGAAAATATGAATAACACTATCACCCAGCCTGATCTAACTGACATTCACAGAACCCCTCACCCCACAGCAGTCGCACTCACGTACTTTTCAAGTGAACATGGGGCCATTCACCAGGATAGACCCTATTCTGGGCCATACAAAAAGTCTCAGAATATTTCAAAGGGCTAAAATAATACAAGGTATATTCTCTGACTGTGCAAGAATTAAAATAACTAAGATATTTTTAAAGCTATAAATATTGAGATATTAGGCAACATACTTTCACACAGTACATGGGTCAAATAAGAAAAAATCATGAGACGTTGTGAATGTTTAGAAACATTTCAAAATGATCAGTACTGGAAACAGAACATATCAAAATACATGAGACTCAGCAAAGCAGTGCTTAGAGGGAAATTTACAGCTTTAAATGCTTATACTAGAAAAGGAGAAAACGCTTAAAATCAATGATACATCGTTCCACCTCATGAAGCCAGAAAATGATCAGAAAATTAAATGCAAAGTGAGTAGAAGGGAGGAAATAATAGAAATAAGAACAGAAACAATAGGCAAAATCATGAAGCAATAGTATATAATCATTGCCAGTTTTTCTGCTTTTAGAATTTGTGCTTCCCGTTCCTGCAAACTTTAGCACCATCAGATCTCACAGATCCTTCTTCTTGAGGAGAATACACCAGGGAATGTTTCCACTGAACTTGAAGTTATGTCTACCACCTGGTCACTTGAGCATCTCATGCTAATGTATCAACCAATAGAGAAAAAAGTTATTATGCTGATGGGAACAATCGTCAGTGGTTTCCCATGAGGAGTAGGGTGATTGCTACCCAATGGAGTAAGCAAGGACTCTATCTGGAAACCTGAGAATTCCTTGGAGCCTTTCTTGGTGTTTCCATGCCTGGTGACAATGGTGAACAGGCAACCACAGGAGCTATGGCCTGACAAAGACAAAGAGGATCCCTCAGGGAAGATCTGGGTGTCCTACCAGGAATGAAATCAAGGTCAGCCACAGTGCTGCCTGAAGGTGGGGAGAATCAAGATTGTCTGCTGGAAGGACGGAGATCATGAATATCAAATACTGCCTCAAGACCAGTAGGGTTTAGAGACTGTTTCCACTAACTACCTTGTATTAAGTCTTTGTGGAGACTTTTGCTGTCTACCGCTCTGCAGGGGCTTTGGTATAGATGGAATTCCAAAGTGAAGGACCAGAAGCATATCTGAGTGGTGGAGGGGATCAACTGTTAATGGCCAGCACGTGTGTGCTATTTCATATTCTTTCAGCCCATCTCTCACCCCAGCTACTGCGGCAGACACCATTTCCAAGAGGGCGTTAACTAGTCCTGCACGAAGCCTTGTTTCAGGTCTACACTACATTCCTCCTTCTCTTGCCCTGGGCTCCTCAGCGTGATGGCATGGCACTGCCAGGGAACTCCCTTGGCACTCAGGCATGTATCATCTGAAATGTGGGAGGTGATGCTTATGGGACCAACGAACAATGGGGACAGACGCCCCCTCAGTAGGTCCTGTGTGGCGGATGCCCCACGGTGGTATTGAACTTAATAAAAACCCATTGTTCTATTGATCTTCTATCCTCCTCTGTTTCACTCCACCTGCCCTTCACTTCTGCTCCCCGGGATCACCTCCCAAGTTGACTGACTTCACACACGCCTCTGCCTTAGGCTCTGCTTTGGGGAAACCCAGTCTAGCACATGGATCTTTATAATAGCGAATGAATTTCCTCTGGCCACCCAGAGCTGCGTTCATTCTTAACGTAATTTAGAAACCATTCGATGGAACTGAGAGGTGATGTGCTTGGATCAGGCGATACCACTCGGGAGAATTTCAGGCTGGCAGACTTGCCTGGTGAAGACTTTCTGCTTTGCTGGCATCATTGCTAACGGCCCCATTTTTGCCCCCAGTTCTTTTCCTTTTAGGAGTTTGAAATCACACCCCCAATTTCTTTGAAACAAATAAGCAAAGCAAAAATCTAGCTAATCTTTTCACATTAACCCTGCTCAGAAGATGCCTGGTAAATTTCCAGAATTTGGTAAACGGCCAGTGAATGAAAGTATTCCCCCTTACCCTTTAGTGGCCGTCATTTATTTTCTTTGCTGTTATACAGAGTCTTGAAACCTTGTTTTCTTCCCTTGAAATGACAAAAAAGTATTTTCTTTGGCATGGCCCCAGAGTACAACAGTTAAACTTGCCACTATGTGAAAGAGCTGTATTTGTTTAGAAGTTACTCAAAAGGCCGTGAGAGCAGGTGACCTGGATTATAGGAAGTAGCCCCAGGAAACTCAGAGGATTTTCTTTCCTGTCTTTTTGCCAGGACACTGATTTTTCTTTGGCCAATAGTAATTTGCAATAAGGTCAGGATTTCTTCTAGTTAGAATTTCATAGGATGTCAGCCACATTGTTTCCTTACAAGCAATTCTTTATCCTTACAAGACCGGGAGAAGAAACATCGAGGGGAAAATGATGTCTAGCTTAGGGCTCAAATGGTTCTTGATAATCTTTTCAGGTCAATTTTAGGAGACAAAGAGAAAGGACTAACTACGTACATACACATCCATCATACCTGAAGAGAGACTACACTGTGTTAAAACACAAAATCAACTTCAAAAGAATATAGCAACTGCCCCCGATGAACTCCTAAAGAAAAAAGGAATTAGAAATGCAAAGCGGTTGTGACCACCTAGAGGGGTGGGATAGGGAGGGTGGGAGGGAGGGAGACCCAAGACGGAAGAGATATGGGGACATATGTATATGTATAACGGATTCACTTTGTTATAAAGCAGAAACTAACCCACCATTGTAAAGCAATTATACTCCAATAAAGATGTAAAAAAAAAAAAAAAGAAATGCAAAGCTGAAAATTCGGAGGCTCCAGAGTGACCTTAAGGACGGATCTACAGACATTTTACATAAAAGGTAGCTCACGACATTCAGTGATGAGTGGCCGTGTGCTTTCTAAGTCACACAAGGTGAGAAATCCGGATTTCTCAAAGTGGAAGGATGGCGGGATTCTCTAACACTGATTGCGGGTTGCGGACCGGGGTTCAGAAAAGATGGGTAGAATCAGCTGCACCTTTGACTATATTCATTATCAAGATTAGGGAATTCCCCGAGTATCATAGACAATATGTAAGACCATTTCCAAATATGAAAGTACATTTTGGTGTTTACCTCATATACTTGAATCTCATGAGAATTAAGAAAGACCACCAGGGCTTCCCTGGTGGTGCAGTGGTTGAGAGTCCGCCTGCCGA